>NW_009233933.1:14363-71564 GCF_000690835.1 Fulmarus glacialis | reverse complement strand
AGACAGCACCAGCTGCTGGGGGCTGCCCACGCAGACTCAGATCAGGACGCGTAAGAGTTTTCCTGGCAGAAACATGGTTTTAGGCAAAAATAAAATCATATAGTGCCTCCGTTTCCTCAGGGCTTTGGAGCATCCGTAGGCTGAACATGACTAAGAGGGAGGCTGAGTGCTGCCCTGCGGCTCCTGACTTCTCCAAGGAGCTTTAGCATCTTCCAGCTCATGCTCCCTGACCATGCCTGGCCCTCAGGAAAGCCACCCCCACGCACCTACCGAAAACCCTGTTTTTTCCTTCAGCAGGCTCCCCTGCAAGTCCATCTGTAGCATTCCTCTTGCAGGTTCTTTCCAAACCCCACGCCTCACCCTTTTCTTCTGGCCTGTCTGGGGAACGGCCACTTTCTCCTGCACTGGCCAATGTATAGTCTTGCCCAATCTTGGTTTCCCATTCAACCCTCCTTAGCATCCCCACCCCACTGCCCCCTGCAAATATCGGGTACCTTAGACACAAAGTGATACACATATTCTGACCCACTCATTTCTCCATGAAAGAAGTTAAGTCCTTGAGAATAATAAGAAGCACAGAATTAAAAACTGTTAAACTAAGTCACACACAGCACCTTAGAGAAGGTGAACTGCCTGCCCTCCCATCTCCCCCAAAAGGCAATGAAGCAGAAATTAAAGAACATGCAATTTTGCCATATCGTGTATTACAGAAGCCATCAGCAAGCAAGGAGGAGAGATGATGAGCACCAGCTGGCTGGGCATCTCCTGCTTGGAGCAGCAGAGGAAAACTACAGCTTCTGGAGGTCTTTGCACATGCAGAGAAGCCGCTCTGCAGATAGTGCCACAGAATGGGAATGGCACTTCTGGATCAGGACCTGTAATTGCAGCTTATTAGATGTGCACCCAGTGGTCTTTAGTAGTTCAAAAACGTGATGCAAAAGAAAAAAAAAAAAACTGGCAGGTGGCTTGAAAACTGTTTGAGAGAACATGCACTAAGAAAAGTCTGCAAACGCATAAGCGTGTTAGAGGTGTGTATTCCGCTGGCAAGAAGCCTATGAGGGGTTGTAAGAAGTGTTCTTCATCCTAGCAGCAGGAAAAATAAACCAAAAAGTGATGGAAGAGGAAGAGACAGTTAAATTCCTTGCAAGAACCAGGGTGGGAAGGGGCGCACACTTGGATAAGGACCCAGGATTACATCCCTCCTGCTCATCCAGCTCCGAGAGGAAAACAGAGGAAGGTGCCTGCGCTGTATCCTGAGGTCCCACCTGGAAACCTGCACCGGTCCTCCAGAGGTGACCTTCCTGCTTCTAACAATTTGCACCAAGCGTTAATGAAGCCAAGAGGATTTGAAGCACAGGATACGAAAGCTTCACAAACCCTTTAAAATGTCTTCTCTTCTTCATCTTTTGCTATTCGCTTCAAAAAAAAAAAAAAAAAATCAAAATACATTACATTAGATTACTAAATGAACAGAAAGACTCAGGAGTCCATATTCCAAATGAGGAAATTGGAGCTCACCAGGACCAGTCCTTTAGCCCCCACGGGCTCTCCTAACGAGTGCTAACGTCATGGTCAGGGTATACAACAGCAGCTGAGTTTTAGGGGCTGGATCTCAGCCCCCCATCTTGAATGGTTTGGGGAGGAAGCATCTTTGAGCAGTGGAGGAGGAGAGTTTGCAATGCGCTTCACCGAGCAGTGGGGCTCGGAGATGAGCAATGCTGGGTGAAAACAACAGGCTACAAAGGCGCTTTCCTATTTTAAAAAATCAGCATGCTGCAGGAAAGCCATTGGTTCGGCTGGCTGCTTCCCTTCTGTTTCAGGAGAGCCAGCCAGTGTATCGGATATTCATTCATTTTGGGCTAACTATCTTTTCCATTTCTGAACAGCTTCAATTTTCTTGATGTCTCAGGGAATGGTTTATGAAGAAATAGAGCCTTGAGGGTGGACAGATGGAGAAAAATCTCCCTTCTCACCAAATTGATCACTATAATCTTTCATCTGCTCGGCTGCTGGCATTCGGAGGTGCCGCAGCTCTACCTGCGGAGCAGCCCGTCCGGTGCCTGCCGGTGCTGCTGCTGGTGCCGCTCGCTCCTTCCCCGAACTGAGACCTGGGAGGAGGACGGATGGCACAAGCCCAAACCATTTCACGTGACAGAAAGAAGAGGAAAGGAGATGGGGGGGGGTTCAGATCCGAGGTCCCGCTCCAGTGCTGAGCAGCCTCAGGGCCTGCCCACAGACAGGACTCGCACGGATTTAATTGCTGCCCTTGCCCCCTCCTTCTGCTACTGCTATTCTGTGGCATTAAGGAGCTTCACGTCACTACTGCTAATAACGAGAGAAAGAGAAACCCGCCATCCTTGTTATGAAGCACTTGTACAAAAATATATCCATACCATGGGCTGTAACCAGAACTGTGATGGCGATGGCAGTGAGATACTGTGGGATCTCCAGTGTTGGCAGAGCTCAAGAATGGGTTAAACAAACAGCTGCTGGGAATGATTTTGACACAGATCAACCTGCCTGAGGGCAGGAAAATGGACCTTGTAGGCTCTGTTCCCTTCCCACGCAATGACTTTGTGGGTACAGTTTTCCCTCCCCAGTCCAAGAAAGTTCTGGGGATGATGAGAATGTGACCAGCTCAAGCTGGCCACTGATGCACCAGTGGTGGAAACCATCTTCCCTCAAAGGGCAGCCTTGGTTAGCTGGCATTGAGCAAAATAAATATGTAGAAAGGAACATGCAAGGAACAATCACGACACACAAAATTTGACCAGGTCTGTAGGGAAGACAGCTAAGCTTAGAGATACCAGCCTACACATGAAGCAATTCAAGTGCCTGCACCACGACTACTCAGGGTGGAGCCACGGTGACTCATTTGACCGTCACCTTCCTGGTCCTGAGACAGCTTCTCAATCCTCCTCCTTCCCCCGGGCTCACTTTTCACTTCCAGGCTGCCCGAGGTGCTTCGGGGAGCAGCCCCAGCACAGCCAGCTATCCCCACACGCTCGGCAGCCGGCAGCCAGGGCGGCAGGACATTTGCCCAGCCAGGGGGAGGTTTCTTGCCAGGGTCCCCATCAGCAGAAGTTAATTCAGACCTGGAGTGAACGTATTTGTAGGAGACCTGTCGGTAAAGCGCACAGCCTCTGAGCAAACACCCAGCAGAGCCGCCCCGACAGCTTGTCCCCCCATGCCCTTCTCTCCTTTGGCTCGAGTCACTCCCGTGACTCTCAATTAACATTTAAGATTTCACTGAATAGCTGGCTGATTTATTTTATTTCTCGGGCCGGTAATTTATGGAAATATATTCTTAAAAATCAAACAAAATGCACTTTACTAATAGATGGGCCATTCTCTGACATTTCACAGAGTAAATGAGCATTTGTGCCCAGTGGCATGTTGTCCCATGACTGAACCCCTATAAAGGGCTTCAAAAATATCTATTAGCCAAGCTCATTAGTTTAAATATCATTAAAATAAATTGTATTTCTCCACACAGGGCTTAGATAGGCCCCAAAGTGAATACTCTCAGTAGTTACAGGTCAAACAGTCATTTACTCTAAGGACTCTTTGCACTGAAAATAGAAAGGGTGTTAAAAATTGGTTTATACAACTGCAGTGGTACAGAAGGGTCCTGGTACAGAAATGGATCTGCCCATGCTTCATTGCTCAGCTTAAAAATATAACATCGAATATACAGAATTTATGATAGATTTGCTTGATAAGAATCAACTTTAAAGTTTCCTGCTGGTTCTTCAAACATTAAAAAGATCTTTACCTTACCTGTACTGCTTTTTTAGATTTATTCATTTATGCATTTAACCTGTTTAGAGACCCATTTTAAGGAAATACTTTAAGGTGCGTTTATTTTGGTGTAGCTCAATTTCTCATGATTCTGGTTTCAGTTTGGGGGGGTTGGGGCTGGTTTGTTTGTTTTTCCATTGATCATGCCAAAAAAATTAAACAAAAGTAGCACCATCTCCATACAAACTGCACAAACTCAATTAGGCTGATTTAAACCACTCCCCATTACCAGGACTGATTTACTGCCCACTGCTAAGCCGTTGTGCCGCTGCCGCACAGTACCTCCTCGCACGTCCTGCTGTGCTTTGACACTCCTCTGTCTTCAGCAACAGCTTTCGCTAATGGTCTTGCTGCTCGTCCCAGCCCTTGCCCCAAGCCAGGACGCAGCGACGGGCTCGCCGGTGGCCCACAAAGTGGCCCCCTCGCACAACGAACGGCACAAACGAAGCACATGTCTGCAGGGATACCTGGAGATGAAACAGGAACAGGCAATGTGCTTTCAAACCAGACTCTGCAGAACTGCACTGTCTATCTGAATGCTTACCCCATAAACCAATTATTTTTGAACAGCAGAGACGTAACTGTTGATTTATGTTTTCGTTGTTGTTGGCTTTGCTGAGCCTTGGGTGCCAAAAGGGAGCATTTCATAGAATCATAGAATGGTTTGGGTTGAAAGGGACCTTAAAGATCATCTAGTCCCAACCACCCCTGCCATGGGCAGGGACACCTTCCAGTAGACCAGGTTGCTCAAAGCCCCATCCAACCTGGCCTTGAACACTTCCAGGGATGGGACAATAGATTTCCTTCTATTTCTTGTCATACCTCACCAACAAAATTGTTTCCAAAACTCTGAATAGTTGCATTTTTATTAGAAGATGGAAGTTAATAGTATGCAGTGACATCACTAAAGACATAACTGCGGTGCATGTGGTTGCAGAGAGGTCACAAAACCCCTGCTGTGCTCTACGCAACCCCTCTGCCACGGCTGATATAAGGGAGAAGAAATCTAGGGTGGCTCCAACGTCCCTGGACTGAATTTGCAGAACTAATAGCTACCGATGAATAATACCGTCAAGGCATAGTGAACACAGCAACCCACAAAGTGATTTTCACAGCCCTGTCACAGCAGGCTCCTAACAGTCTGAAGCAATCGGGACCTTCGGCCAGGTGCTTTCTATGTCTCAAAAGAAAACCCTCCCAAAACGCCACACCAACCGAAGCAGGCAGTTATACCTCCAGCAGGTATTTGCAACCAGACCTGCAGCTGCTATAACTGCAAATACAAATTAGACAGCAGGCAGTTCTGAAGCTGGATCTCAGTCATCTCTGGAGTGAAAAGTACATGTTATTACAAAAGCCATTTGTATGTTGCTATTCTCAAAGCATCACATGAGTTGTACTTTCCCTGTTAGCAGCACCTCGAGAACATTACTGCCAATGTAACCAAAATCCAGCATTAAGGTCCCCCTGTTAGGGCTATGACAGATTGCAGGGAGAAACAATGCGGTGATTGAGGACCTGGACTAATCACGCCAATTGATATAAATTACCATGTCAGCTATACCGTTGCCGCAGTCTGCAGGTTTACACCTCATTAAGCTTCCAAGTGTTTCAGCAGAACCATTCTTAATTAATTGTTGTAGCAATAGGGAAAAAGTAACGGAAAAAGAGAATCAGAACTCACAGCGAACACAGGCGGGTTTGCACAAACTGAAACTGCTTCTCCGATTTAGCATTTGAGATTAAAGACGCCCACGTACTAATCTCAGCCAGAAAATAACTGCCAGGGGCTGGTTTTGGACTAGGGTGGAGTAAAAATACAGGCTGGCGACTTGGAAAAGTTTTTCATCAAGTTCTTCAGTTTGTTTTGCATAGCTCTTCAGGCCTCAACATTTTGTTGCCTGTGAAATCTCCAGGTTTCGATTTCCCACCCCACCCGCAGCGGGCAGGGGCCACTGCTGGGCACCTCGGCATCTCTTGGAGCTGATGGAATTTGCAATTCAGCAGCTTATTTTCAAGTTTAAGCCGAATGTGTCCATTTTTTCCTGTCTATATTCTCCAAAGCAAGATGCAAACTTAACAGTGAGGGAAGAGGCCAGGAAAGCTGTGGTCTCACCTCTGGCAGAGGTCCCAGCCTCTTGCTGTATGAATCTGCCATGCCAGGCTGCTCTAAGGACACAAGGTCAAGCTCGGGGAACAAAACAGCAGCAGCCACAACAGAGTTTGAAAAGCAAAGGACTCTCCTGTCCCTCACCTGAGCACGATGCCCTTGTCCTCGCAGGTGGCTCTCCTCCAGCACATGGCAGCGCCAGGAAGTCTCATCAAAGCCTGGAAGACCTGGAGCTCAGGGCATGCTGTGGAAAACATGAGCACAGCCCGCGGGACTGCAACATCTCCTGTGGCTGAACGTACAGCCAGCCTCCACAGACACTTTAAACACCTTTTTGTAAGGATGGATTAAACACAGCCCCAGGCAGCAAACCTGCACTGTGCCTGCTGCCGTGCCTGCTCGCACAGCCCCGCAGCTGGGGTGCTCTCCCGAGCAGGAGCAATGTCTCCAGACCAGCAGTCCGGGCTGGCAGCAGGCAGGCAGGCAGCAGGCAGGCAGCCGGGTCGGGTGCAGGCAGCAGGCAGGCAGCTGGGCAGCATCCAGCTCATCAGAGTGGAGTTACACCATCACACCAGCATGCTCATGGACCAAATCCAGCCAGGACTCCAGCTCACACTCTCCAGGGGAGCTTTGTGTATCTTCTTCTGCCTTACCTCACACGTGCATTACGCCAGCTTAAAATCTCCCTGGAGTTCACATCTGCTTACCACACAGCTTGTAATTGCTTGTGTAATGCAATGGTCAGTTCAGCGCTCAAACCACATTTCCAGCATTGAATGTCTACAGGTACTTTTATTTTCCCCATCCCTGTCAGTCATCCAGCCCGTTTTCCCTAATCTATAAAACATCCATCTAATTTTATATCGCAGTGGGGCTTTGACAGCTACAGCTTGTAGCTGTCACTGTTTTTCTCCAACATTCAGGCCTAGTTACATTAGATCGTCCAGTTATTCTATACCATCAATTAACCTGTAATTTAAGTAATTTGTGAGTAAAATGCAAGTTTAAGATGAAAATAGAATATGAACACAGATTTGACCTCTTTCATGCTTTTAACTGGGGAGCACGGCAACAAAGCATCACTATTTCCATTTTAAGGGAAGCGGGGTGCCAGGAGCATAAGGGAGGTGCCCGTGGTCACTCAAGAAAACGGCAGCAGAGTAATGAGCCGAAATTACCTGTCCCCCATCCCACATCTTCCTCCTCCTCCTCAACCCCTTTTTTCGTCTTTTGTGCCTGGGGTTGGATCCAGTGGAAATATCTGGCCAATTTCAGGGAACTCGGGACTGTATTAATATAACATTAGCAGCCAGGAAAACCCGATACTGCAACTCTAGACCTTTTTGCAGGGCCTGGTTAGGTCAGAGGCCCCCGGGGAAGGCAGACGCCGATCCCCGAACCGAGGCAGCAGGCAACTCACTCGCGCCTTGGTGCTCCCAGCACAACACCTCCTGCGTTCCCATGCACGAGAACACGTGCGTCAGGGTCTGTATAACATTATCAATGAAAATATCTTCCCATGACTTGCCAAAATCCAACCAATTCTTTTAAAGGACTGCTCTGGGACTTCACCCACTTCCTCAGATTAATTTGAATCATACCTCCTCCCGACCTAATACATCATCATTTTCTTTAGTTTCTCTTTTTCCCATATAAATCTATACTAAATTAATAAAGCTGACGATTCATTAAGCAAAAATGATCTTAAACCACATTTCTAAGCGTCAGAATCCTGTTCTAGTAACTATCAGTATTAAAAAAAAATTAATTGCAGTTTGGTTTTGATAAAGTTGGGGCCAAAATTATTTATTTAACATTATAAGTATTTTGTTCTCTTACATTTATTACTGCAATCGGTGCGATAACATTTCCACATTTATTTTAAGGGATTTAAGGTGCAAATTGGAGGTTTCGCAATCCAAACAGAATAGCAGGAATAGAAATAGGCTTCCAAGCCCATTTATAAACAGCTAATTGCCAAAGAGTCTCCATTAACAGCGTTCTGCAGTGAGACGAGTGAGGAGCCCGACACTGGAAGGCAGGTTCTTGTGTGGAAAGTCACTTCACACCTCAATTACAGCTTCTGCCAACCACTTTAGATCTGAAGTACGATGTTTTCTCTGGTGAGAGGATACCATTAGTGCAAGGAGCAGGCAGCACCGAGGCTGCGAACTGAGCAGCACCCAGGGAAATCACCTCACAGGGGGAACTCCTCAGATTTTTGTTTTTAGCCACTTTGAAAAGCAAATTGATTAACACACACACACACACACACACACACTCGTGCATGCGCACACGCAAGCTTCCTTTGCCAGCTGTGCTACTTAGATATTCATTGACACCCAATCAGCTTTGCAGTTAATAAAAGCATGATTTAGGACTTTTCATTAGGGTCATTAAGAGCACAGTATTAAGGTTCCACAAGCTTATTGTTTCACCAATATAGAATAGGTTCAGGAAAGACATATCACTGTAATTATTCATAACTCAAATCCCTAAGGATTTGAGAGCATAATCACGTTAGCATCGGTATCTTTTTGGAATAAAGATTTTTCCCAATTTTCAGACAGTACTATTCCACTTATCCTCAGAGACCCTATATATCCTCCACTACTGTGACCGATGAAGTTTGCTGTCAGACATCTGAAGACAAAAGGGAACTTTCCGCCAGCACTCCACACCAAATCCTTGCCTAATACTTCAGACCATGGATGAACAACTAGAGCACTGCCAAACCTCAGTTTAGTTTCATAGCTGTCACAGATGATCCTCACAACTCCGACTTTGATACAGCCTGGTGTGTCACTGCAGATGAAGTGGTGATCCTTCCCACGCGGTGCCACAGCGAGCTCCCAGGCACGCCAATGTTTCTGCTTCTGCACCTTCGCCTCTGCTGTTTTCCAAAGCAGCAGGCACGCTGTTGCTTTGCAAGCCTGAGCGGGATACACATAACCGCAAAGTTAAGAAGAAAAGCACATTAAGTATTGTAACTTAGACCAGATCTCATGGAGAGACAATTTCAGCTCACTCCTTTACCCCCAGCTATAGGGACCAGGCACAAACAGACCCGTCACTCAGGACAGGTATAAAGCAGTGTGGGAAGGTGACTGGAAGGATAGACCAAAAATCTCAACTTTCTATTGCACTCTTGGTTACGTGATCGTTTCAGACAATTCAATTCCTAAATTAATGACAAGACTAACAACTCCTTAGTAATCTGCCAGGTACAGCAAAGTTAGTATATACCACATGGACACAATCAAACCTGCACGGATGCACACAATGTATAACTCCTGCAGCACTGTCCCAAGGTGCAGAAGCACACAAAAAAGCGCTAAGGCAATTTGATAGCCTTCTCCCTTCCAAGTGCATTACTCCCAGGACATTACAGTCCCTGTGCATTACTCCTGACAATGGCACACAACACGTTCTGGCCATTTTTTTATTCCTCAGGTATTTTCCAGTCGGACTAACAGGTAGACTGATCTGATGAGTTACCTGCTTCCAGTTGTTAGCAGCCTAGCAGAAATCAGCAGGAGAGCGAGCAACAGGTTATCCTATTGCCACTATTGATCCATCAGCAATCCTGAGAGTACGAAAGGGAGAAGCAGCTGTGGAGGCATTAAGCTACTTGTCTAGGACAGCAAATACTGAAAAGCAATGACAGCTTGTCCCTGTGCTCTGCCTGGTACTCGCCGATAGTCTTGAGAAACTTCTTCCTAAATCCACAGTACAAAGTATTGCGCTTGCTTTTTAGAGTATCATCACTGAAACACAGATTTGCAGGCTCAGATGCTTTGACCTTGTCTGCTTTTACACTTCTACATTCAGATTTTAAAATTAGTCATCTAATTGCAGGTAACTGCTTTTAAATTCGGCCAAATGGGACATAAATCTTGCTGAATGAGAAATACAGGTCTCTATAGTGAAATAGATTAAGCACTGCTACACTCCCCATTTTGTTTCAAGAATTCAGTTGCAATTGCCTGCTCTAATTTGAGACGGTAAGTCTCACTGTAGGGTAATTAAGCACACAAGGAGCTCAGGAGAGCTGCCTGCCAGCACCTGGCAGTGGGATTCCCCTTCCAGAGGCACCTGCACTAAATGGTAATTCCTTCCCTCCATTTCCCACTTCACTCCCCGATGCTTCTCCCGGCAGCTCGGAAGAACAGATGGAGCAATCACCCTCCTCCTCTCCACAGTACGGACCCCTGCTGCTACCCAGCGCCTTATGCAGTTGTAATACACATAATTAGGCAAATCAATGGACAATGCAGCATATTAGAGGAGGAGGAGTTACATCAAGGCAAAACACGAATCCCAATTTATTTACTGCAGGAAATGGGATATTTCTGCATAACTGCCAAAAATTGCGGACATGAGACAAAAACTCATGACAGCCCTGGCAGGTAGGGTGCCGCAATCAGGTCACTACCTGGACTATTTGGAATACAGCTGAGGCAAGTTTGTTCTCATCTTGATATGCAGTTGATTTATGCCTTAAACATCTCATTACCATTTATGAGTTATACTCCCAAATCTCACACATCCATAATTAGAGAGAATGATGTTTACTGCCATTCACCCTACCACCGACTCCACATTGAAAAGCACAACTGAAGGCTGCAAAATCCTTGTTGCAAGCAGCAGTCCTCCCTGCCCTTCATGGAAAGCCACAGCTTGCACAGCAGAGGCCAAGCACACACAGCTGCTGTCTCCTGACAAAACTGGCTGCTGAACTTTCTCCTCCCGCCGCTCCCCAGGCACAGCTTTAAGGTCAACGCTGGCTCCGTGCTCCCTGCCCAGCAGCTTCTCTCCTCCACTCCTTCACCCCTTGCAGCTCCCACCCCACGAAAGGCAGGAGATGGTGGGGCCTCACCATATCCAAGTGGCAGAACAGAGGCGTGGGAAGTAAAATATATCGACATAAAGAGCAGGCATGCTGCGGACAAGTGTCCAGTGAGGCGACGGGGGGAGTGATGTACAGAGACGGGACTTCCAAGAGCAGCTTAGCACATGAGGAGGGGGGTTCTCCACTGAAAGTGGGGTCATGCATAGAGAAGAGTGGTGCAAGCCAAATCAGTGATAAGAATGAGAGAGGCTATTAAATTTCTGGGCTGTTCAAAGACGGTGATCCGCCTGCCAAGAGGAAACACCAGGGATCTGTTTCCAGTGCTAGAAACAGTCTCGCACACGCACCGTGGGTTTTATCCTGGTTTATTGACTCAGAGCAAGGCTATGCCTGGGGATCACCCAAGAACAGGACCTTTCCAGAAGAAAACCATCAAAGTATTGTTCAAGTGGTAATGAGGCCTCACAGATCCCCCTGGGCAGAGGGCTGAGAGGTCTGTTTTACAGAGGTATCGATACACAGTGGAACACAGAGCCAAGCCTTCAGACACATCCTTTTGGTTTTGTTTTTTTTAAGATGCCTCTGGCATCTAATTTTGGCCAGGTTTGTCTAATTTTCAGTGGTCTAGAGGACCAGTGACTCCAGCTGGTGTGGGTGAGAACCGCAGCTCCCAAGGCACCGACAGCCTTAAGTCAGATGCTCGGATAATGATACACAAAAAGATATTTAAGCATATATCAGAAATTGTAGATTTTAGCCTCTTGCCCTTGCTCAGCACAAGTCAGTAGCAGAGAAAGAAGTCTCTGCTATCAGATTGGAGCTTTATTCCTTTTTACTGTATTTCTGTGTTCCCCTTCCAAAGCCTGGACCTTTGTGAAAGTCCCAGTCAGGCCTGGTACCTCTGTGAAACCAGGGAAAATGAATTGCAAAATCACTCAGAACATGAATAGCAAAGAGAGGGACTGGCCACTGAGCTCCTAGGTTACTGGTTAGGAAGGTTACCAACTGGCTAACCTTGCTGGTTTATAAACCTGAAACTTTGTTCTTTTCCATGCTAACCACTGACCAGCACCCCCCGACTAAAGGAAACTTCTCCCACAGAAATGACCAGCTGTTGGGTCAGAGCTGTCCTCCTTCATGGAGCTCTGCCAACATCTTAGTCCTCACCTAAGAGACACAGCTTTTGTTCTTGTCCTTGAGCATCCTCCAAAATGCTGCCAATTGTGCTGAATGCTATTGCAGCTTTTGAATATGAGAAAACTTTTCATGAAATGCAAACCAACATTACCAAACGCATTTCAAGTCTCCAAATGCAGCATTTGTGGAAATGGTACTGTCACTTCTCCAAAACCTAATAATATAAAAATAGTATGATTTACGGGTACCACAATACTACAAACCCAAATTCACTGTGTCAATACAAAATCATGCCTCACATGCCCACATAACCACAGGCTGCAGCCCACTTACCACTAAAAAGGAGAGAAACAGATCCATGACAGGCTCAGAAAATACTTTAAATTAGTGACTTGCTAAGACAACTGACACTAATGCCATTTGTTTGTATGGTGTAAATATCATCCACTGCTGAAATATTTAAGAAAGTAGTTAGCAAGTTCCCATTAGACATCTCCCTGGGTGCTGCACCCTGCTCACTGTAGAGACTCCTGGGGCGGGGGTACCGTACTTGCTGTGTGTGTAAACGCCCAAGTACAACCACAGCAATTCCATATTCATTTTGTTCTCCCAGCTTATCTTCTCACAGCTCTGGAGTGCATTCTTCCTTATCTTGGAGACAAATGGCCTCCACGGAGAGCTCTAAACAGCAGAGCTATTTATCTGTTTGACATGTGTTTCCCTGTTTGTTTTCTCCAGCCTTGAGACAGTCGGCTCAGGTTTTGTCAATATTCAGCTGTGTCAACGGCAGAGGGTTGCCTGGCCCCTCCACTCCAGTGCTGTGAATTTCTTTGCCATATTTATCATTTACTGTAGTAAATCAAATCTAATCGATGCTTTCTTCTTTTGATATAGAACCCTTTACAAACTTTTCAGAAAGCTGGCTGGAATTAAAAAAAGCCACAGGGAAAAAATTCAGCACTAATTTTTTCTTTGGAGAAAGAAAAGGAAAGGTGGCAATGCTCTGTGGGTGGCAGTCCCCATCAAAAAAAGGAGGAAAAAAAAAAGGTTCATCTACCGATTGTTTCCAATACTTCACTTGTTGCTTTTAACACCTTATTCTTAAAGCACTACATGAACAAGTGTCTCCCCGTCTAACACAAGTGCATCCCTATTCTTTCAGAGCCAACTCCTGGACACAAGGGACTTCCTCCCTCTGCACACACGCATTGTGTTGCCCCCTCAGTCCCACCAAGCAGCAGAGCCAAGGCCTGAAAGCACTGCCGTTGCCTTCGTTCTCATTTACCAGGGCTCTTACACTCGGGCAGCTCAAGACAGCAGGGCTGGCACATGTGCCACCTAGAGCACAAACAGCGCCTGCAGATCCCTCTCCTGCTACCCTTGGCAGGAGCAGCACTCCAGGCAGCAGTGAGGATGGAGAACAGACTCCCCCGGGGCCTCAGGCAAGAATCCGGGCTGCTGCCATTCACTTACCCAGGGAGATCAGCTTTCTGTAAGGACAGCTCACAAACATTCTGCGAAGATGTGGGGCTGGGAACGAGACCTTGCCTTCGCTTGGGTCTGGGTGAGAACGGAGGTTCCCAACGACAGTCTGCTGTGGCACAGAGATGTCAGGACGTTAACTGGAGCCATCTTCCCACAGCCACCTTAGTTGACTTCAGGGAAGCTCTGCTCCACTGCCACAACATAAGGTTGGGACAAAGATGCTCTATTTAGACAGTCTAGATCTCTAGTATAAAGTTGACTGATTAAGAAGACATTAAACAAGTTACACTTCCAACTCCATTTAATCTCTCCCCCAGAGCGCTCCGTACACCTCAGACAACCCACTTTCCACTCCTCCAGCGAAATCCCACAGCTCCTCCCCTCTCAGGCTTAGCTCATAATCAAACTTATTTTCAGTAGGAATTGTGCCCAGACACTGCAATTCTGTCCCCTTCAGACTGATTACGATGATGAGCAACAAATGCATTAAAACAAAGTATTGGCTGTGCTACAAATAAGCCTGGGTGGATGGGGAGGGGCACTAGAAATAAGGAGAATTTTAAAACCAGAGCATACTACACACGTATTGAGTACCTCCTATATCAACCAATTTCCAGGCTAGAAAACCTGCATAAGAACAATTCCTACGGATTCATCCAAATAGCTCCTCTACATAAATTTGACTCCTTATCGGAGTTCACTCACTTCTTTCAGAACCCACAGCAGCTTACAAGATTCAGGGGTTGGGAGTAGTGGTGGGGTTTGGTTTTTTTTGTTTTTCCCAAGTGTTTGTGGTTCATGGATTCGGCAAGCCTCAGTTTTGGCTAAACAAGGCTACAGAACTCCACTTTTTTTTTAAGTCTCTCTGTGTGTTCTTTTTAGCGAAGCAAGGCGTCTTTCATACAGACATTGCTCATCCTGAGCTCTCTGGGTGTGCTGGATAATGCAGCCACACGTGAAATTCTTATCACCCAATATGGAAAAACTTCCCACCCTACCACTACAAAGGTCACATAAAATTGCTATCAATCAATATATAAATCAAAATTCATTATCAGCTCCACAACCACTAAACACAGAGTTTTGCAAAAAGGCAATGATGAACATCAACACTGGACAAAGAGGGGAAAAAAACTGGGAATGGGAAGGGTCCTCAGGGTACAACACACCACAGCACGTTTCCCCAGGTGCAGACATGCAGAGGAATAGCAGAGCAGAAGCAGAAGGAAAGACGGCATGCTGCAGACCTGCAGAAGTGAGCAGGGACCAGTATGTTTTCGGAGGCAGAAACAGAGCTCAACTATGCAGGGTCTCAAAGGTGAGGACATCAATGACATGTAAGTTATCCGGGAGTTAACATCTGTGTGCATGCCATGTTCTCATCTGGCATTTAGTGTGGTGTCACATTGTATGGACACTAAAGATATTTACACCCAAACTGGATTCATGCAGACATGATGGAAAAGGCTCAAAAATGGCATAAATAAATTATGCTTTTAGGCACACAGAGGAAAGAACAAAAAGATTAACCAAAGATGTTGTCCTCACTCCAGAAGAGGCAGCCAGCCCCTGAACGTAGGCAGGTCTGTTGGAAAAAGAGGAACATTCTCCTCAGTCTGCCACAAAATGGGAGAATGGAGGGGAAAAAAAAAAAAACACAAAAAAGAGCGCTGAAAACATGCAATATTACAAATACCTATCAATTTTCACAATGTGTATTTCCTAACTCATAGCCTTCTCCAGCCCACGTTCAGTTGAAGGAAGTTTCAGAGTTCATACCTGTAATTTGGGGAGAGAGGGAGGAGGGTTACTTTTTTTTTTCCTTAAACTTATTTTTTCCCCTCTCTCAGACATATGCTGCATAATTGCAGCTACAGTGTAGATTTTATTGCTAGCATTTAGAAGAGTAAGTGCTCACTTACATGCAAGATGGGAAAGGTTCCTCCCCTGAGGATGAGAATACAGAGACTGATTAAGTGACCGGTAGGTATTTAAGAACATAAAAAATATTGGCAGATCAGGGTTGCAGTTCTTACTGAACGGAGTCAGCACAAGAACAGAGCTAGCCTGCTGACTTCCAGCAGGCAGTAGCATTGGTGAAGAGTAAGTCTTTAAGCTTAGGATTTTCATACACTTTTTAATAGTAAAAAGGTTGAAAAGTAATCACGGCTTGCTCCTCCAGAGGCATGAATCGGGTGGCTGAATCAAACCTGGTGGTCCATGTTCCATCCTGCCTCTCTCCCAAATCCTTTTGCAGAGATTGAATAGCAGAATGTAATTTGCAGTAGCCACCTGATTTCAAGAACCTATCTACAGTTAACAGATATTAGCATAAAATATATTCACTGATTGGATTATTTTAACATTATAAAGACAAAAAGGAGCAAATGAGTTGGCCAAAGCTACTAGTGACAGACTAATAACAAAGCCAGGTCTAGACAGCACAGGTTTGCTTTCAGTCCTATACTCAAGACCACTGCACCATGTTGTTTCTTCATTTTGGTTAACGTTACTGTGGTGATATTAAGAGTATATGCAGAAAGAAATAAGAAATAATTAGGATTTTTGTTCTTTAAAGAGCAACAGTAGTGTCCACATGTGGAAACATTTCAAAAACAGCACAAAAGAACAAATACATGACAACATTGTTGAAATAACTTATGTAAGAACTGCAGAAATATAAGCTATAATCCTTCTATCTTGCACTGATGATAAAGAAATTTCATTTATTTTGTACAAAAAATAGAAAATATTTATACATTTAAAAATAATTTGTCAGCACTATTTAGACTTTTAAAGTTATAAACATTATTTTTGAAGTGGTTAGCTACAAAGCATTTTAAAATTAAAAAAAATGCAGCAAAATGTCATAAACAAGTTTATACAAACATAATGAGGATATTTTTCAAGTAAATCCCAACAGCTAAAGATAACTAAAATGATGCTACAACTCATTTCAGTTGTATTTGATTAGGACTTCATTCTACTACCAAAGAAGCTTAATGAAAACTGTTTCTAGACGTTTACTGAAATTACACATTCCCACGTGCAGAGATCAAATCTGAGACTGTTGAATCAGAGAAGAAAAATAAAAATCTAACTATGAGGGTATCTATCATACAATCATATCAATTCTTTTCAAAGCAGTCTTGTCCTCCAAACTGTCAACACAACAAAGAAAAATATCAACTTCTTTCTGCAGCTCAGGATAGCCTTGGGAACACCTCATTATAGCAATGAGCTGTGTTACTAGTGGGTCACACCATGTTCTAACGTGGTCCTTTAATATTCATCTTCATTTGTGCTGCAAAGAAAAAGCAATGGGTTTGTCTTTGAAGACACCTCCAAGAAATTTCCCTTCCCAGTAGTATTTTTTGAAAATCTGTCAGGTTCAGATACATGGTTTTCTTCTTGTTCCTGTAAAATGCAGCTTGCAGTAGCCAATCCTTCAGGCTGTTCGGAAAGTCTAATCGCAGTGTGCATTTGCTTTTCTAATTCTTCTACCAATTTTCCAGGAACAGATGTAGATTGCAAAGAAACCTTTGATTTTTCATCACTAACCTCAAACGCTGAAGTGTTTGCGCCCTGCCTTAATCCATTACAGTCAATAAGTGGAGCTGTCCTCTCCGCTTGAAGCGTGCCTTGTAAAGAATTTATTTTCCCATCTTCACTGGTTGAGGACTCTCGCTCATCTGAATCAGCGCCTTCTGTCCCAGATGATGAAGTACTGCTTGATTCTTCAGAGTCACTTGTCTCCGACTCAGAGGAAGGCAGCTGTTGCTTGGAAACTGTGCCAGCAGCTTTTAGCGTGCTCTCTTCCTCTTGTACCAGCACTGCTGCTGCTTCCAGCTCTTCTAGTTCAAATCCTATGTGGGACTTAGCGAGCGTGGTTTTCTGCAAGGATTCAGAGAGTGCAGCCAACTTTTTTGACCTTTAACAAAGAACAAGATATATTATTCAACTTTACAAACAGAACTTTCCCATTTGATAACAAGAACACAAATCAAACATTTCTACTATTCGCTCAGTTTGCAAAGAACTTTCTTCTTCAATGATTCTAAAAGTAGATGCTACAGGGAAAAAAAATAATCAAAAGTATTCATAATTACTATTTTTTTGGGTAACTTTTCCCACAAGGCTAGGCAATATCCCACTGAAAGTCTTCAGTGACATTTTCAGAAAAGATACTGCTTCTTTGGTGTTTCAGCAGTACACAGTAAGGGAAAACATGGATTTCAGATCAACCCTTTTCAGGACTGCTGTCTTTAGCTGTGAACTCTGCAGTATGTGGCTTGCTGGATTAAGTTCATATGCAGCAAAATCATTTTGGTTTAGTACCCTTCCAGATATGTCTGTTAAATGCAGCTGAACTGATAAAGCACAGCTGATGAGGTCCACCTCAGTGACATACTATCCTCCTTTAAAAGCTAGTTTGATGCACCCATGATAGCAGGAGATGGTCAATACACTGTCTGAAGATTGTGCTTTACCTTTCATTTGTAACTCAGCTGAAATATAATTCAACAAAAATATCAGGACCACTTAGATAAACACCTCTAATAAAGCAGGCACGCTACGTCAGCTTCAAATCTTTGGTACAGCCATACCCATTTCCTCAAGTGTTTTGAAGTCAGCACATGCTTTACCAGAGAAGTGCATCATGGATTTATAAACAGAGCGAACAAGAAGTAAGAGAGTGCCTTGAAATGGAGGGGTGGGGGGCAGAGGAGAAAAAGGGTATAAAATAACAAACATACATCCTGTTTCTTGTTGTAGAGTTTTGCCTCAGACTATCAATCAACTTTTCACCACTTCCTGCAACAGCAGGTCTACTATAAATCCTGCAGTAACTGACTGGGTTTCATTTCCTCTGCCAAACCTGCTAACCTGCAAGGCATGACACACTGACACTGGAGCAAGTAGCTGATAATGTAATACATGACTCCTGCGAGGCAAAAGTTAAAGTGCTTGTTCTCTCAGTTGAGTGATTTTAAAGATCTTTATATTCTATTTCCCAGGGGGCATAATTACTCAGTATAACATAGACGCTTCAATTTTTTTTTGCTCCTAAAGGAATTGTATTTAAAAGTGGGGGAAGGGAAATTCAATGCAGCTTCTTACACATTTTACAGACAGTGCAAGATTTAAAAGCTGAACTTGGAACAAAACATATTCAACTTCCTTAGTTCAACTCATAGACTAGAAAACTAAGAAATAAGTGTTTACCAGAAGTAACTGAAGCAACAGAGAACAATTTACGTTTCTAGGATTTTTGAACCTAAAGCTAAGAATTAAATCACAACATTATCCTAGCAGCCTCCAATATAAACACAAGTACCAAATTTTAAAAAGGTGCTTACTTAACACTATTCTAATTTGTTCTTTTTGGTGATATATTTCCATTTTATTTTTATCAAGAACTTGAATTTTTTCCTGAAAAATTACGGAGGATTTGAGAAACTGCCAACCTAATTGGAAACAAAGAAAGCATTCTTCCCACTCCATAGGTAAAAAGAAAGAAAAAGAAGCCAAGTGATACACAGAAAGGTTCATGAAGCCTCGCAGGTAGGTGGTAACAGAATAACTGGCTTGCAGGGGAATCTGTTTCCTGAACACATTGGTGAGAAGCTGGTCTATACTCTGAGTCACAAGAGTTTATATCCCTTTCAGAAAGCCTTTTGCTTTGCTTTTGAAACAGTCTCTTTCCTTCCTTCTAACTATACGCATGTATGTGTGTGCACGTGCCCCCTTCCCCTATAAGAGTTGTTAATAATACAAAGATACAATCCTTTTTCCTGTCCTATTGCCTGACTGTCCACAAGAATACAAGCTCCAAAAGCTTCATATGCATTGTGACAGAGAACGCTGTTTTGTACCCATTTTATATGTAGTTCCTTTTAATTTCATTGACAGCCATGAGCAACTCACTGTAGGCACAATTTCCTCTAGTGATACATCTTCAGCTCCAGCTACCTCAGTCTCACCTACCTGTTTTATTATTGCCATTATAGATAGAAAATCAATTTTGAAAGTCCTGTTTGTCCTCACATCTCTTCTATCATGTCTGCCACTTTGTTTCCCAATCCTATATGTATTTTTTGCCTTTTCCTTATTTCTGCTGTTCTAATTTTTCATGCGTATTTTTCTGCTAGATACTTTCAGTCCTTGAAATCACTCCCATAAAATCCTCTCCTCTTTTACTGCTCGCTTGTAATGCAGTTAACACCTCAGATACAGAAACGTCACATAATTGAATCATGTATTAAGGAGATGTATAGCACCATGTACTTTGTGGCATTAATAAATACTTCACTGTGCTCCAGATTACTTAATGCCAAGTGTTAAGGAAGAAAACACACAGTGATATACTAATTTGACTCAACACACATTATATTACTAAATTAGATGTGGTACTACTGACAGATAAAAGAATGGCCTCTCTAAAGCAGCAAGTGTTTGATCACTCTATACACAAATGCATTTTTATCAATGTGTTCAAAGAGAATGAATGAAAACGCTGGTGCCTGACAGCTACAGACAAACACCTGTCCTACTGGACAACAGAAAAACTGCAAAAGGCATTCTTAGTCTGAAAACCCTGGGTTAATTCCTTCTGAGTGATCAAAATACACTACAAAATAATGATAGTAACTGATTTCATAAAACAACTGTGGCTTCAAGTTTCATGTTTAGTCCTTTCTCCCAAAAGTTTTGATACAACTACTGAGAGAGGACATGCTTTTTATCTTTACAAAGGATTACAGAAAAAAAGCCATTGATTAAACAGCCTGCTCTTCCCTTCTAACAACAACAGCACAAATGGATGCTCTGCTTGGATGAGTAAATGCCTGCAAAAGGCCAACAATTCCATCTATCCTCTTAACCTCTACAACTGCCTTCCTTCAACTCTCTCATATAGCGGTTCCACGGAGCAGTGTGATTGCCAACACCGTGCACAAGAACACAGTCCATGAACTACCAACCAGCGCATTTCAGGAAAGGGGAAGGGGTGTGGACTTCGTGCAGACCTGCACAACCTTCTTTCTCTCTGCACCATCAATGCCCCAAAGATCACGTTAGGCCAACCACAATAGCAATCTTCTAATAAATCATTAAAAAACCTAGAAGATTATTTTACTACTTTTTTTAGCTCTTAGCCACATCAGATATTTGATTTAAACTGGATTTAAACAGCATGAAAAAGTCTCTTTTCAGTTACTCAGATTTCTTAGTAGGGTAAATGTTTCCTCCCAATTTTCACTCTAGTCATCAAGTCTCCTACAGGAAAAAAAATAAAAAAAGAAAAACGGACAGTCCACAGAGCTCAACATTTCAATATGAGAAACAAACTCAAATTGTAACGCTCTTGACAAATTTATACATAAAAGCAGAAAACTCCACTCCCCAACTTTCCAATCTTCTATTAAAAGAAACAAAAAATGAGCCTTTGAAGAACAGCTGGGGTTTTTTCCTCCCCCTGTGCAAGGGACTAACAGAATTGCAATTAGCTATCAGTCCATCTTGTTTAAGGCAATTATCTAATTTCAAGGAGAACAGAGTTTCAGGAGTGCATTTCACATCAGCTTCAAGAAAAGGCGGCAGCACTCCCTGGACAAAAAACAAGGCAAACAGCATAAAAATCAGAGCATGGAAATTCTTTCAACAGGAGACTGTGGGTCTCTGAGCTAATGATTTCCCTAGCTGAAAGGTAAGCAACAATTCAGGAAACAAAAATGAGACACCAGAAATGAGATATCATGTATTAGAGACTTGTAGTAAACAGGTCCTGCTGTTTCCAAAATCTTTTAAGTAGTGTTTTAGAGATTAGACAGCAAATACTTTAATTTTTCAAGTATGGTTAATGGAATTGCATGATTACTTTAAGACATGCTCATTCAGTATGCACATTTGCGGTAATGATATCTTATTATTATGGTAATAGTGTTCTTACATAAACATGCATAATGGGCTTTAAAGGTGCTACACAGGATAATTATTAGTTATCGAGATGTTGGTTGCTTAAGGAAAATGTTTAATTACAGGTTAAACTGATCAGATGCATGTTTTGGTTTATGTATAGCTTTGAGGAACAGATAACAACAGAGGCATCTCAGGTCTTGTCCATGCAGTCTGGAATTCAAATTTAAAGACAGAACTACTGTAATCCTTGTCTAGGCAGCAGTAGAGTTTCTCCATGCACTAGAAGAAGAAAAAAATCTTGTTCCACAGGTCTCAGATTATAAGAGAGTAAAACTGAAGTGAAAAGAACAAAGAATCAAAGGAGATTTAGCAAATAAAAGGAGATGGATAAAACAAGGCAAAAAAAGAGGATTATGGCAACAGGAAAGGGAAATCATTACAGGTTTACAGCAACGCCCACCTGTGGCAGCATGAAGAAAAGTGATGGTGATGCAGACTCACTGCAGTGCTGAGACAAGCAGCAGCTGGGGTGAAGGGAAGTAGGACACTACTTCTCCAGTGTCCTGGTTTCACCTGGGATAGAATTAATTTTCTTCCTCGTAGCTGGTATAGTGCTATGTTTTGGATTTAGTACGAGAATAATATTGGTAACACACTGATGTTTTAGTTGTTGCTAAGTAGTGCTTACACTCATCAAGGACTTTTCAGCTTCCCATGCTCTGCCAGGTGCACAAGAAGCTGGGAGGAAGCATAGCCAAGACAGCTGACCCAAACTGGCCAACAGGGTATTCCATACTATATGACGTCATGCTCAGTATATAAAGCTGAGGGAAGGAGGAGGGGGGGATGTTCAGAGTGACGGCGTTTGTCTTCCCAAGTAACTGTTACGCGTGATGGAGCCCTGCTTTCCTGGAGATGGCTGAACACCTGCCTGCCGATGGGAGGGAGTGAACGAATTCCTTGTTTTGCTTTGCTTCCGTGTGCGGCTTTTGCTTTACCTATTAAACTGTCTTTATCTCAACCCATGAGTTTTCTCACTTTTACACTTCTGATTCTCTCCCCCATCCCACCAGGGGAGAGTGAACGAGCAGCTGTGTGGGGCTTAGTCGCCAGCTGGGGTTAAACCACAACATCCAGTTAAAGACTAATGCTCCTACAAGCTCCAGTTCTACCTTCTGAGGGCACTAGGATCTGAAGAATCAAGATAGCTGTTATCTCCAGAACACGGAGCTACTAGGAAAAGGTCTCATAGAAGACATACATTAGGGATTTGATTGTTTCCAAGGAAGATTTAACATAAGCTCAAAGGAAAGACAAAAGTCTATCTAGCCACAGAAAGTGAAAAATAAATGCAAGACTTGCAGAATGCATCCAGCCACAAAATCCTCTAATTTTTCCCAAATGTTAAAATAAAAACAAGTAATTATGCTTCTGTATACTATGTCGATCAATCAGAAATAGCACTACAAAAAGAAAAGGTTTAAAGAAAAAGTGTTTATGGGCCAGGCCTTCCCATCTGCCTGGTACTTGCCTTACATCCAATTCTCTTGCTTTAGCAGTTTAGTTATGTTTAAAACAACAACAACAAAAACCAAAAACAAAACAAAAAACCACAAACAAAAAACACCCAAAAAAACCCAACCCAAACCAAACAAACTCAAAGAGAACTCGAAAATATGAAAAGCAGCATTCTGCTCCTCATTCTGTTTGATGGGTGGCACTGCATACTCTTATCATGGCATGGGAGTTACAGATCTAAAACACTGTGCAGAGTATTTGCAAACATAATAAGTAAATAGGAGTAAATAGTCAAATTGGTAGCACAGTCTTTCAAAGCAGGAGTCAGTAAGATTTCACTATGGAATGAAAAGAGACTTTTCTTGTACAGGCACAAGCTTTAGCTTGCTTTTGGTTTTATAAACAATAGAAGGATTATTTCTACTGCCTCCTAAGTTTGGCTTTACATTTCACAGATGTATACAAACACCCACTTTTCTGAAGCACACAGTGTAAACTAGGTGTAAGACACGACAAAACACAACTATAAGGCAACAGAATTTTCTTATTATCTACCCCTTCTCAATCACAATCAAGTCAGTGTACAGTGCACAAGTGCTGTCATGGCAGATTGAGCTATTCTTGCCCAAGCACAACACAAAAGCAACAAAGCATGGGAACCTGTATATCAAAAACATTGACAACAGCTTTGGTTACCAGCCTGGTGTTTGAATGTGACCTAACTGGTCTTGGAACCAAGCTAGAACTAACTAATCTTGGAACCAACTAAAGTCTTGTTATATTGTGTTGTTTGAATATGGTTAGGGCCTATTCACTGTGTTACAATGGCAACTGGTCGTCCATGCTAGCAATGCTCTTAACTTGGCTCTACAGGGCTGACAAGCCCTGTTTTAAATGTAAAACACTTTACATTAATTATCTTTAAGCCTTACAGGCAAGATAAACAAGTCTCAAAGAAACCGTAGATACTTCAAGTGCAGACGTGCCTTTGCAGTGTCATAGGTTCCACCAAATATGAAAATGGGCCTGTCTCATTGCAAAGCTGCCATCCCCCGGTAGGCCTCAACTCCTTGAGATGCATTCAAATACAAACAGCATGCTGTGTCAGTCAGCAGGGCTGACAAGTATAAAAAGGGCAGTTATTTAACTTATCTCCACTTAACCGGAGCTCTGGACACATAGGATCCATCTAATAGTAAAGCTGTTGCATTAAGCAAAAGGCTTTGTCTGCTGGATCACAAGGTATTCCCAACTCCCTTAATTTTATACATTTAATTTTATACATTTACTGTATGAAGTTTAAGGAGAAAGCGTTAGTCTATGTTTAAACTACCTTTCTCAACAAGGCCTGGCAAAACTCAGACTTATGAGAGAAAGTTTCATAGACACCCTCTTTCTTAGATAAAACAGATAAGATAACAAGCAATACAACCAGCCAAGAGTATAACCACTTAAAATGTGTTCCAAATTACATACCTGGCAGCATTGCTTACAGTTTCCCACAATTATTCTTTTAGCCAGAAGCAGCCTAAGTATTAAGAGAATTCTAGAGTTAATATTATCTCAGACATCACCAGATACTATCCCAAAGTAGAGCCTCAGCAGTTCAGATACAGACGACGTGTAAATTTAGTATCTGCAAGACACTGAAGTGTCAGTCAAACTATAAGGGATAATGACATTTTCTGCCTTGCACAAGACTGGTTGAAGACAGGCTGCAATAAGACGCAAATGACGTTTTTACATGGACTGTAACTGGTTAACAAAAGGGCACCTGCAAAAGGGCCAGACTCTCCAGATCATCTTATTTTTCCCCTGCCCAGAGTGGTTCTTGCTGGATTCCATCCATCAGTGTCTTCCAGCCCAAGCCTTATCTGTCCAGAACAAGGGGTATGAAGAGACATTGTTCAACGTTCAGTCCCTTGATAATGCCAACATTAACTTCCCACATGAACTCTATCACGATCTTGATGAAAATTAATATCCCTACAGCAGTAAGACTACTGCTTAAGCTCCCTTGAAGCAAAAGACTCAACAAGTTACAGCTAAACATGATAACAAAAGATAAGAAAGTAAGCTCATATAAGAATGACACAGCTGACAAAGCATCCAACTATTCTTATATATACTTGAGAAGAAAATAAATTTTTCTTCAATCTAAAATTCAGATGTCAGCTTCTATCTAGTCCTGCACAGCTGCTTGAGCAACCAAACTGGTGATGTTTGGGAAAAGTCTCTTGAAGCTGATAACTGAGCTCACCCTGTTAGGCAATGTCGTAAGTCACTGGAACAACATATTCTGACACCCAGGGGTGGAGGATAAGGTGGGAGAGAGACACATACTCTTGAATTACCCTAACATAACTTAAACTTCAGGGCTTTAGACCAACAGTAGCATCTTCCTTCAGAAAGGCAACTAACAAAGTCGAACATCCCTCCACACTTGACATACAATTTCAAACAGCTAGAAAGAAAAAAAACAATATAATGATTTAATTCTTATGATACAGAATTGAAAGACAATTTGATTTTAAAAAAATATTCAAGACATAAAAAAGCCTAGGTTTGATCAACCCCGACTGGTAAAACATAGAAGCAGTAATGATGATGGCGTTGAATGCAAAAGCAGACTTCATTAATGTAGAAACATCTAAAGTCAACACACACAAAAAAGCATAAATGGTCAAACAATGAGATTAGATAACAAAAAAATCCTCTAGTTCAGGAAAAGAATCCTTACAAATGGATATTTAGCTGCAATAATAAGAAACTCATCACACTAAACACACCATCCATTTGCCAAAACTACTCTTTAAAAAGTCATGGGTTACAAAAGAACATGAGCGTCAAAATCTGCCTGGAGATAAGAGACTAAGACTCAATTACGCCTTTTAGCATGTGTTTTATATGAGATGCCACATTTCAGCATTTGTTATTTCACTTTCAAGGTGCACGCTAATGAGTGCTTCAAGTCATACACTAGTCAATGACCTCCAACCAGAGTGAAATAGTTTTGAAAAAGCAGGCTCAGAATCAGTGAACAAAAATACTCCAAATCAAGTTCTGAAAGAAATTCATAGCAGAAAGCCCATAGTCTTGGTAACTTTTAACAGACAGTGACAACCACTTTGCCTATCTGTACACACATTGCTGTATTACAGACTATAACAATGAACCTAACTTTACACTGTTTTTATTGCAAAGTACCTTATAAACCTCTTTACCCCAATTCCCCACAAGGTTGGGCAAATGATGCACAGATTTGCATCCAGCTCTGGAAACAAAACCATTCTCTACAGTGAAACGTGGCTAAAAGTTAAAGCATAACAATACTACCCTGGAGTTTGAGGCATGAAGTGGAAAAGAAAATACACACAGCACTTGAACCAAAGGGTGACCCTTCCATGGAAGCAAGAGGCACTCATTCAGAAGAGCACAGATAATACTCTTTTATTCTCGCCCCATGCGCAGAAAATACCATGGGTTCCTAATGAACAGAAAAGCCTAAAACCTATTTTACATCCCTTCTTCAAAAACGGCACCTCTATCAACAGAATTCCTTATTGTATCAGTTAAACAGAAAGATGAATATGCAACATTTACTAAATCACTCCTTCCAGCCTTTATTAGCTAGTTAGCTCATTGTAACCCTACCTGGCTTATGAGATCTGAAAGAATCACAGAATAGGTAGTACAATTAACAGCCAGCGAGATAAACACAAACAGCACCATTCAACAGTTTCATGTGCTTAGTTTATTATACATTTTTATGTATAATAGAGCTAGAACCAATCAATAACTCCATTAAAATCTCATTAGCTCTGATCAATGAGTACAGAAGATAATGTAAGAACAAAGCTGAATTTAATGTGTTAGTGAAGGAGAAACAGGACCATTTTCTTCAGGACTCAGGTAAAAATTGACCTAAACTTTAACTAATCTTCTACATTATCTGCAGCAAAAGACAGACAGATGAGTGTAAACACAATGGAAATAACGCAACATTTGTTCACATGATTTAGTACTAGATTAACCACTGTCTTCATAGGAAAGAAACAAACCATCTCCACAACACAACACTAAAGACTGCTTTATTTCTACACTTCCTTATGAAAAGCCAGCTGCTAAAATAGAATATGCTCAGTCTTCTATTCAAGATATTTTATGCAACTGCAGGTAAGAATTCATTCTTTCTGTTTCTCAAGAGGACGGATTCTGATTTTTAGCCTAAATAACTTAGGTTTACACAGTTATATTGTCCCTGTCTATACTTACTGTTAATTATTTCCTTTCTAAAAACTCTTGGAAATACCAGGCAACTTCAATCAAATTTAAAAGCAACTAGAGGTTAAAAGAGATCTTTAGATTCCTACATATTTCATGAAAATAAGCAGAGGTAGATCCAAAATAATGACCCTCATGAGAAAAGGCCGGCAGAACACAGCTATTGTGTATTGGCTTGGTAGGAGACCACAGCATACACATACCAGTCAGCTGATCAGTGCAAAGACCAGCTACCGCATATGCTGCCTCTTGCCTGGTGGAGTTGTCGAAGAATGTGGTGAAGAGATTAGGGTACAAGGCTTGGGTTTGTAGGAAGTTTACAGAATCTTTTTTTTCCTCCCTCCCTTGTAGACATCAGACAAAGTGGGAGACTGGAAAAGTGTTCGCTGCACACCAAACCTTTATCTTAAATATAGGAAAACCACACCATAAAAATGGGAGCACAGGGTTAAAAAAGAAGTCTGTAAAATACATCTCCCTGTAAGCAAGATGCCAAATTTTAAATTGACAGGATTAGAAGAGCAGAAATCCAGCATAAAGAGACTACTTTTGACAAGAGGAACCCACCGCTTATCTTCAGGTGACAGAAAGCAGTCCTGAACCATAAAACAGTGGCTGATGTGGAAGAATCCAATGGGTTTATAGGGAACATAAAATGCTTTGGTCTTGAAATTCTGGCTTTCAAAGGGCATTACATGAACTCTGAATCTAAGAGTGATATACTTACCCTGCAATCCAACTTGCAGTCTTGTAAACATGAACTGCTATCTACATAGCTTAAAGTATTACAGTTTGTTAACCATAAATCAAATATAGAACACAGCACCATCGTTTCAATTTAAGTGACTTCTTTTATGTTAATATGTCTGAATATTTCAAGTGACTTTCCCTCCATATTTATTCTGAAATTCTACAGTGCTTCTTTCATAATGAATCTAAATACTGCATGAGCTGAACTTCACATTTATAAATATTTTAAAAAAAGATGAAGCTTTCCAATATAACATCTTACTTTCATTACTTGGTCTTTTTGATAAGTTGAAACCAAACATATCATGGATTATAAAAGAAATCAAGTACGGCTTACTTATGTAGATGATACTATGAAAATATTCACAAGAGAAAACAGACTTAGAATTAATATTGGACCATAAAAAGAAACTGAACAGTATGTATATGTTTTAAGAATACTTTAACTAAGCTTAGAAGCATCTCAGTGTTGCCAAAATAGCTTCAGTAAGTTGCAGCCAGTCCAAACATCTAACAACGGCACAGCTTCCAAAGTTATATATGATAAATACAAATAATGAAAGATTAATAGATAACTCACCACAAAACAGATGCAGAGAAAGGAACAGATTTTATAATGTGATAATAAGTATCAGCTGCATTACAGAAGTAGAACACTGACAATTGTTCTACATTAGCCTCATCTCCCTCAAATTTCTTAACTGCCGTTACCTAGAACTTCACCATCACCACTGGTGATCTAGGAGATAGCACTCCTAACACTGTAAATCACACAATTTGTGTTACAATATGGGAATGAAAGGTACTCACACAAAGCAGTGCAGAAGATGTGAATTTTAGTGTCAGGATAATGCTAGTAAAGTCATGTCTTACAAAAATAAGAAGAACAACAATGACAACGGACAGGCTTAAAGGTACAATTACAAACACACTATTCCAACCCCCTTTACAATAGAATTTACAATGATCCTACCCCCTTTACAATAGAATTTATCCACCAAACAACAAAAGTCCTAGTGAGGTCAATCAGAGTTTTAACTCTGACACTGCTCCGCTGCTTCTGACTGACACCCATAACACTTCAAGGGAAAACACCACCTGTAGCCTTCCCACTCACGGTCCATTCTCAACTCACACAATCTAAACATAAGAAGACACCAAATTTGAGCATCTTGCAAATTCCTGGCAGGAAAGCAGATTCTTGCAAGGGCCTAAACTGAACAGCCTGCTCCCATTCTTCTCCCCCCAACACACCCTGTTGTGTTTGTAGGGCACCTAGTAGCAGATGCTGTAGAGCATGTCTCTTATGAATAATAATAATTAATAATAATAACACCACCACATCCCACTGAATTGGCTGCAGATCTGGCTTCCTGACCCTGAGAGGGAAGCTTGCAAGCCATGCATGCAGCGTCACGTGGCTGGCCCACACTGCCCAGCTCTTGCAGGAAGGTGTCCCCAGGGAATAGTGGGGAGTGGGCATTAGGCCACAGACTAAATTATCATCTCATTCAACATTTTTTCTCTCTCATTCTACCTCTGTTCTGTCTTCAGATTTATGGGGCAATCACCACAAGGGGTGGGGGCAGGTGGAAGAAACCAAGCTAGCTACTGACAAGGCTGGAAACAAAACAGGAAGATATTATCAGCCTGCAGATCAGCTTCCCACTTTGATCACAGCTGCACACTCCACCTGCTTAGAAAGGCAACAACTACACAAGCTCATCCTTCCCCTAGTCAAAACAGAAGGGGAGTCAGCTGAGATGTGCTGACTGAAAAGACATGCCACAGATCACTGACCCTTCTGCAGGCAGAGAGGAATTGCCTCCCAGCAACTTTGGAAAATCAAAGCAGTAGCCTGAGGCAGGCGGGGGGAAGAAATGGCTTTCTTCTTTGCCTTCTCTACCCACAGCAAGGTGCATTCAGACACAGCCTGAAGGAATATGAGCTATAGAAAAGTGATGGAATAAATAGAAAAAAAAAACAACAGAAGAAAAGGAGAGGAAAAACATCAAAGGAAACTGCAGCTAGCAGCTGGGAAGAGAGAGTAAATCCCTTGTTAAAAATCCATCTTTTACAGGGCTTGCTAAAACATATATAAAGGGGAATTTCTGGTATTATATCCACCTGTCTATCACATTTTTCAGCCTTCAGGGCAAACTGTTTTGCTTTAAGCCTCTTAAGTCAGTATATTACATTACTTGGGTATTGTTATTTACAAAGTGCTCTATGTGCACCTATTGCTTTACAGACAACAGAAGTGACAGCTCAGGCCTTAAATAAGATGCAACATTTAATGAGAGGCATGGCAGCTCAAGATGACAGTAAACAAAAAGAAACTGTATTAAAAACATGCATCAAAACAGTGAAAGAGAAGACGTATATAACGTGCTTGCAAATTATTAGTTACTATTTTTAAATCAAAGAACTGTGATCTAAGGATTAAAAGCAGATGACTTGAGGTGAAAATAAATAAATCTGAGTTCTCTACCAAATTCAGGCACCAACAGTCAATGTACTCTCCGATAAATTGGTAAACCTTTATCTAAGTTCTATGGAAAACGGTAGCATTTCCTCTTGTAAGACTAGAAAAGGCTGTTTTAATAGCATAATAAATAGCACAGAATCTCAAGTACTTTCTGCACCAGACCCATAGCTAGTGTTCAAACCACGAGGTTTTTTTTTGAGCTATGCTATCTTGATGGAAACAAGTAAGACAGTACAGAATTACCCAACAACCTAGGGAGAATGAGCCAACTCATAATTACTCTTCACCAGTAAAATGTGAAAACTTATTGCTGCCTGAATTTTTCCTGTTTCCTGTTCAAATAGATGGATGTTATTTGTAATTCTTTTTTGTTATACTACACAATGGCTAACAACCGAAATCTCTGTCCCATCATATTTGCAGACAAGTCCAAATCAATCTTTAACTTCCTTACCAACGAACTACTGAGTTTATTTGGTTTCTCGCCATAATATAGGTGATTCAGACATGTACATTCATGGAACCTTTTTTCCCCTAATTCTCTCCATTTTTCAACATCTTTTTGAATAGACACTACAATCAGCCTGTGTTTTAGCACATTCTCACAAATGATGCATTCTAAAGTCATGCCACTTCCTTGTCCTAAATGATACTACTCTGCTTCTTCAGCTGAACGTTGTATTACCCTCTTACCTCCTCAGAGATAAATAGGTGCTCAGGTTCAAACTGTTCTCAAGCACGACCCAACCTATTTTTCTGGAGCTGCTGCCCTCAACTGTCCCATATTCCCCAATCCACAACTATGATCTACAATCTTTTATTGTGCATGTGCCCTGTTATACTTGATTGTATTAAAATGCACATTGTTCAAATAAGCACATGCTGCCAATCTGGGTCAGTCTGTGCAATTCATTTTCTACCTTTAAATAAATAACATTTAATGTCACCAGAAATATTTATCTAAAAAGACATACACTGTATTTTCTTGCAGACCATTAAAGATACTGGACAGTACTCTGACAAAAACTCTGAAAACAATGGATGATCTTAACTTTATAAAGGAACAAAAAACTATCTGCCTTTCCCAGTTGTTTTTTGCCATTTTCCAGTATTTCCTAGAACACTGACATATTAGTAACTCCTACGGCTGGTGGTATGTAAACTGAAATATACATAAAATGAACCTCAAAGAGCCTGCAAAGAGACCATTTGAAGTGGCCACTCCCATTATTGGTAAAAGCTTGAAAACCAGCTGGGACATCTGTAAGTTAATACAGCACTACAGGCCACCAAAGAAGTGAATGAAAAGCAAACTTAAGGGAGCATGATTACTCAAAGCAGTAAGCAAATGTAATGCTGCATGCTGAACTAGCTGCCAGCAGTAGTAATGCCAGCTTGTAAAGCCTGCTAAGAAGGAATTACAATAATTGGGGATTGTAGCCATGAGCTACTATAGCAGGTCATCACAGGACAATAAGGGTGAAGCCTATGTAACCAGATAAAACACAGCTTTCTTACTGTGTTCATGGAAAAGGTGTAATCACAAGCAGCACCAAGACTTTTTTGGTTTATACCTTGTACCTCTATAGTTCTTAAGCCAAAACAGCAAAGGGAAGAATAGCTTTCAAATTAAAAATCTCCAAAATCCAACAAGTTGTTTTGTTTTCCAGGGGGGTGGGAGGCAGGGAATTAAGTGTCTTCAGTGTATCCACAATGACAATACCATTAAAGAAGAATAGTGAAAAATATAATCCTCTAACTACAAGACAGATCAAAAGAAGGGATTTTGTGATGGTGGCAATGGGGTTGTTACACTATCTGATAAATAACATAACTGGCTACACCAGAAAATATGCTAAAAGCATTATGCTAACAGCAAGGCTGCTTTCAAAGCAGCAACGTGAAAGCAATTTGGCTTTTCTCTGTACCACCTACTTTGAATACTGGAGTTTTTATCGAACCTGAAATTACCACAGCCTTCACTAAGCTAAGGTTAACATGGGCACCAATTAAGGTAAAGTAAAACCTAAACTACAGCCAAAGCAGAGAACAGTTGACCATAAAACTGTAATTCACATAAAATACAATACTATGAGGTGTATTCTTCCTAAGGTCTTAACTGTATGAAGTGCTTTAAACATGCTGTACAAATCAGTTTAATCCCACAGAGCCAAGAAGCTGGATTTTCATCCAGAATATATTACTGCTTATGCCTTTGTTCTTCTGAATCATGGCTGCCGAATCCAAGAGGTTAACAGCTGAAAATTAGCATATTCCTCTAGCATTTGAGAACGCTTTAAAGCACTGATTAATTTTTCTTATCTCTTAATATACTCCCTCTTCCCCCATTACAGATCGAAAATTTAATAAACTAACATGTTAGTAGCACACCACTTGAAAACCTTTTAGGATAGTTTTGTTCCTGAATCCTCCTGTCTGAACTTAGTATTTTCGTAGTAGAGGTCACAGTCAACAAGAGTTACTCTATTCAGCCCTCATTCAGCAGTACAGTCCTGAGTTTCAGATGTTACAGTTGAGTCATTCCCAGGAACATGACAATGCCACAAAGAGTGAATAGGACTTCATGAATATCAACCCTACAAGTAGCAAAAAAGCAAAGACCAAAAGATTTTTTAAAGCCTGTTTTTCCTCTATTCAAGTATTTTGAGCTTTACAAAACCCTAAACCACTAAAGAAGACAAAAATACCAAAAAGAAACAGCTGCAAAAATGGCTCAATCAAAATAGTTTCTACACACTTTGAAACACTTTCCAAAGTTTTCCAGATAATAGCAAATAATAACTGGGTCAAATTTCCTAAGTTTGCAGATAGATGATCAGTTTCACAAATAATTTCAACATGTAATTGGTATATATGTCAAAATAAAATTATTTACATTCATCTAAAGATAATTTGGCTACACAAGCTTAAAGATGTTATATGTTACAAAATATTTTCCCAAATCTAGAAAAAGCTTAAGGTAATTCTTTCAGGAAGGCTGTCATACATGATCTGTACTCAAATGCTTTTTGCCCTACAAGCAAGCACAGCATAAGATATGGGGAGCTGGTACGTGTAACAAGATACAAGGAAAATAAATAAGATGCTCTATAGAGGAGAGAACTTAATGTAAATTAGTAACAGACCTATGCAGCTATGCAAATACTTATATGAACTGAAGAGAGGCTATTGAAGATTCAGTGTGGTACAGTGTGTTTAAATGGGCACAACAGCAGTCGAACTATCAGCACTGATCTGATTATCAAATATAAGTTTTGAAAAAATGCTAGTAGGCCGTCTTATACATTCAAACCCACTCTTTTTTGCAAATATAAAGAGATGCTCACTTGTAAAATGAAATATTTAAGTCAGTTAAAGACAAGAAAGAGGTCAGAATGAACATAAAGAAATCTTCCCTCTGCCAAACTTTAACCAATGCAATGGACTGAAACTATGATGCTGAAGGTTGATTTCCTTACTTCCTTGTGCACTTTAAGATCTGATATGACAGAGGCAGTAAAAATCCTAAATCTCACGGATTTTTTTTTTTTTCTGAAAGACTTGGGCTCCTTAATGCCTTTGCAACTTCAGGCCTTAACACTTCAGGCCCACATTACACTATATTGATTAAAACAGTAAATCAGAAAACCTAGGGAAAAAGAAAAGGAGGGCTGAACAATCACAGTCAATCTCATCACCTCAATGACATGCTGTGAACGTAATTAATCCTACATTTATTTAGAGAACTTCACACCCTACACATAAAGCAGCAACTCCCTGCTGGCTTCAGACCAGGTAATTATGTCATAACAAGGGCTAGGTTTCCATTATAGCAAAGAGATGAAAAGGAAAACAGACTTAGGAAGCTAGCCTGTCTTTACGGTATGTCTCGCCTGCAAATCAAGAGAAGCAAATATAACATGCTTAGGAATACCTGAGTTAGCTTTAATTTAGTTAGTTCCAATAAAGATAGCAGCTTCTACAGAGACTGCATAAATGCCACCAGGAATCCTGGTTTTTACTCTACAGCAAATAGTCCATGCTTGAACTGGCATGTTACACCTACAGTTACCAAAATTAGCAAGATTACATTTGTCTTAGGTTGCGGAGCACGTATACTTATATGTGAAGGTGCGACTACAGAGCACGCATACATTAAAGCAGCCTATATACTGGTATAACAAATCAAGTTGCAGATACAGTTCCACAGGACACACAGCTCATCTCTCTTAACATAGAGATCTCCTCTACTGCGCGAGTTGAAGCTACTACAATACACAAGTAATGATTTTATAATTTTTTGCAATAGAACAGATCATGAATAAAATGTGAGATGGTAAGTTAAAAAGCAGAAAAATAGTAATAATGAAAAATATAATACAAATTACATGGGATCAAACACCTTATTCTCCTGCGTACCTCATACCCATAAAACTGAGAAGTATACAACTGTGCATAAGTAAGTGTATTAACCCCTGGAAAACTGCCAGGAACATCAACAGCTTCCCCTCCAACTCAGGAACACAGAAAATATACATTTACTGATACTAAAGTGGTACATGTTTAAAACTAAACATGTATTTAAATGTTAGGTAAAAATATTTTAAATCAGCATGGGCTCAATTGTTCTCTTATACAGGGATGCAGAACAGTATTTCACTTTACTGCCTGCCTGGACAAGGAGCCATAGAAGTTGCTCAGCCTTCCACCTAGCCACTCATGTTATGGCCAGCAGGCATCACGCAGCCGAGCTACCAAAAGGCATGTATGTACAACAGTGGACAACAAAAAGCAACGTGAATAGAGACTGGCACAAAGGGGAATACAAAGCACTGGAGAAAGACATCAGGCCACACAAAGGAACCTCAGCACCGCAAGAGTCAGTGGGTAACTACTCTGTCTTCTATAAAGGACACAACTCCTATGGGGTCACAGACACATAACTCCCTTCCAGCAGAAGGGAAAAAGTTCTCTTGCAACAAACCCACACCTAGATTCCCCTGGTCTTGCAGCTATCGGAAAACCAGTAGTTTCCCCAAAGCTCTTTCTCCTCTCCCTCATCTCCTTCTGCTCAGAGTAAGGCGTGAAAGATGGAGAAAAGCTCAGACTTACAATACAAATTCAGCTATAAGTTCACCTTGGAGAGGCTGCCACATGTATCACAGTGGTTTGTAAAAGCCCTGACCTAAAGAAAAAAAGCATGCAAACCAGACAAATTTAATTTAATTTTATTATGGAAATGAAAGTAATAACAGAAGTGACAGCAGGGTGGATGATAAGCTCACTTAGCAGGGGGATCAAATGAAGTGATGACATGTCATTACGACCTCAGGGGTTAAAGATGCAATTTTCCATCTGGCTGCATCTGCCTTTTCAACATAAATGTTGACACCACCTGCCGAGATTTACTACAAGCTGCCTCCATAGGTCTTTGTCTAGATTTTGTTACCTAGGTTAACATTTACTTTTCCCTCTTTTCTGATCAGTTTTGATGACCAACATGCTCCCTTTCTTCAAAACCCAATGAACAGTTAAAAGGATTTTACATGCCACTTTATATAATAGACCAAATTATTAATAGTAACTTCAAAAGTTATCTCTCCAAGAGATACGAGAAACCTACAAAGCGGGTAAAACTAGCCTTAAGATTGCAAACAGGAAGATATTAGCTACACTTGCTAATATCTTGCATTGTCTAAGACTTCTAGGAATCTACTTTTCTCTTAATAATAGGTACCTGAACGAAATAATTTATCTGAAAAAAATCCTTAGAATTAAAGAACTAGATTATACTCACCATATCCAATTGACTATTAGCCACCTGCATGTCTTTTATTCAGCAGTTTAACAATTTCCAATTCTAGATACATTGTGCTTAGAATAAATCATCTTTTGCCAGCCTAGTGACACATTCACTTATTCATCTAATTTAGCCACAGCCAAACTATGATCTCAAACCAAATTTGTAATCAGCTATTGACACATTGTTGGCTATAAAGTTTTTGTTTCCACATTGAATATTTAAAAGCTACTACCAGTAGTGTTCCTCTCCTGCAGGCTTAATCTGGAATAGGACTGTATGCTTACTACCACTTGACACATCCACTACATCTTTGCCCGTGCCAAACTTTTTTTCTAAACCTACAGCTCCCAGACTTTTCTCTGCTAGTACAGGTAAGCTAAAAAGCTTGCTTCCAGCTGTTTTTAAAGTGTCCAGATTCTTCACTAAAAAGAACCTACAGTCTGTTTTAAGTGTTTAAACAAAGAGGCCCCAACCTCCATTAGAAAGAGGGGAAGAAAAGAAAAACCCTCCACAGATTTTGAGAGCACCCTGGGACTACAGCTATGAAAAGACAGGAGAAAAATAGAGACAAAGAAAGTTAATGAAGCTTGCATGCAGCAAAGAATAGCTAAGAAACAAAACAGAGAAAGTATCCAGACTGATCAGACACGCAAATAACTTCACTGAAAGACCACCACAAAAATACCTATAAATACCTTCCCCTCCCAAAACTCTTTCACCACAAAGGCAATTACCAGAGGGATGTTATAACCTTCTTCCCCTGGAATGGAAGATGTACCACCCCCCTCTCCAGATGCCTTACTCACCTTGGGGAGCTGGGAACCCTTGTTCTTAACAGACAAGTCGCCACCCATTTCTGTATCTGTTAAGGTACTTTCTGATTGACAAGTGAACTTTGTTGTTCCCTTCAACAGGGAGGGAAAAAACAAAGTGTTCCTGTTTACTTCGCACATGCTTAACTTCAAGCACATGCTTCACTGCTAAACTGAACAGGAATATCTTAAGCATATGCTTAAATGCTTTCCCGATTCAGACCCTAAAAATAGGAATGGTTTCTGCAGTTCCTCTTTCTCTTGTTCTCCTAATGACAGACAACTATTGTGCCGTGTCGTTATCACAATAAGATAGCTTAATTGCCCTCTTTCCAGAAGCTGTCAGTTCTGCTTAACTGGTACATAATGTATGCGTCTGGGAGTAAATGTGTTAATGTATCAGTCACTTATATCTACCATACATTTTCCTCTGCTGTATTTAAAGAAAGCCCAGGTTTTTATGATTGACTTGCTAGGCATTATATTCATTGATATGGGCAGCAGTGATATTACTGTCTTATGACTCATTTCTTCGTGAAAGATGGATGAAAACAACTTTGTCCTCCTTCATTTACTGCACTTTTTCAACTCAACTTCAACCTGAACATGAATTTCCCTATACTTGTATTTGAGTTGTGGCCAAAAAAGGCCTCCTCAAAAATGACAGTGTAAAATGAACTGGCTGTTCCTGTAACTAATTAGGATTGATGAATCAAAAGGTTTGGAAAGACCTGTAGTTGCTTTAGAATATTTTGTGCATTGTTTTCCTGTAGTAAAATAGTCACTGAAAGCATACAGAGAAGAGTAAGAATCAACAATATCTACAACATGTAATAAGCAGCTACGAATTGAAGGCCTTTAATTCTCTAAGAAGTGCCGATAAGGTTACACCTAAATATACAGCCTATGCAAGCTGGCTCAATTCTCTTTCATATTCTCCTTTCTGATCATGATTATTACCAAGTTCTCTCTATACCCCCTCACTGCTTTTTGTGTCTTGTGTACTTAAGAAGTTATTTTTTCTCCCACAGTCTCTCATTAAATTGTGAACTGGAATACAAAGACTATTTTTAACCACTGTTTTACGAGTCAGTATGTTGCTATATTAACAAATATGACAACGGCATTTTTTGTGTTTTATTAGTCAGGCCTTTCTTTTCAGAGAAATATTACTTGCAACTCATACACGTACTTTTGTGGGCCTTCAGAGAAGGCTGTGAAGACATAAAAAGTGAGGGAGAAAAACCAAAAGCTGTATGAAAAATAGAATAAATCTGACAAGAACTGACAAGAAATCTTAGTTAGATTTGAACACGCAGCTTGCTTTGTTCATTTAATCCATTTCTCACTGTTTTCCTACCAATACTTTTGTTTTTAAACCATTAAAGCATGCTGATACTTCTAACCTGTCTGGCTGCAAAGCTCCCAAGACTCTGGAAATACGTAAAGCCATGCTGACTCCATTGAAAGAACACAGGCGAGACACAGAAGTGGTGAAGTGTAGGGACTTTGCCTGGAAGTGGCAGAGTCACTGTTTCCTCTCAAGTGAAGCAGAAGCCAAAGCACATTGCCAGGGAGAGTGAGCTGGGCAAGAGTACACAGCACACAGATTTGTGACACTCACTCTGGTGTTAATAATCAATTATTATTAATCAACTGCTACAGTCCATAAATCAACTGTTTCATACAGATGTAAATGGTTCGCATGTGCTCTGACCAGAATTGAAAGTTGTCAATTCTATTGGAAGTTATAAATTCAATCCTGAACTGGTTGTTGTTTCCTACCTTTTTCCTAATGTTACTTAAGTGCTATATAAACATTTTTGTTCCTAAGAAAGATCACAATGGAATGAAAATTCCCCAGAAGCTGTTTTTTCCCCCCAAACCATTAATATATTAATGAAAATTCACATTTTTATTTAAAATGCAATTCCTCCCTCCCTTCTCCAATGATGTCACTACCTAAAAAAAATGCATTAAGTGTCTTCACTGATGTAGTAACAGCAGCTGGATAGCCAAGGTTACTAAATGAAAAAGACTGATCACACTTCCATTTATAGGAGATAGCATTTCTTTTGATTTTACTGATACTTGTTGATAGATGAGGTATGCTAAAAACATTTCCCACATCAATAACTACCTAGGAACTTACCTGGTTTTTTGAATCCAGATGCAATAGTCTGCAATGAAGAGATCATTAAGGATGTAGGCAGGGTCATTCTCCATAAAAATCTTGTGAATGTCCAGCAGACACTTCAAAACTGCAGCTTTTCCTGGAAATAGATTTTTATTTTTATAATTCACTAGAAATCATAATAGATAATCTTTATCATCTTCTCACCTTTGTGGCTTTAATAACCATGCGATCTACAATCATCTTGTAACTTTAAGTTGATTCACAGTCTCAGAACAGCAATAAGATGATTATGTCCCTCAGTATCCACATCTATGTGGATGTGGAGCCTCTGAATTTAGCAGGAATCTCTCTGCAAGACTAAAGCCTCAAGACATAGTCATGCGTGTAATTCTCTACAGTTGAAGAAGCCCCCTCCCCCAGCTTTTCCACTTCTCTCTGAGCTGTGCTGGCCCGAACTTTAGCACAGTCACACAGTGAACCATATGGGGATGAAGAAAAGGGGGGGGGGGGGGGGGGGGGAGGGGGAGACAAGCTGAAAAGTAATTTGCAAATAACAAAAAGTTACACCGCATCATTTACCTGAAGAAAGAGAAAACCTATTTCCCTGTATGCCTACACAAATACCTGTGCTGGAAAATAATACCTGTGCTGTGTGTTGGGAACACACAGCCCACAGCAGGGTCAAGCACACAGGAGCCACAGCAATTGTGTAAACCCATGTAAGCGATACCATCACCTAACATCTAACCATTGCCTTAAATTAAGCAGAACTTTTCCTACTTCTGATAGTTACAGAATAATTTGGCAAATTGAGCCCCCAGAAGAAAAACTCACTTCAGGCTCAAGAAGGTGCCATTTGACATACAGTTGATAAATGCAGTAAAAGATTAAAAACTTGAATACTTTCTCATTCCATACCCAGAAATCTTTCTGTCGTCAGTTTAATTTTCTTCATATGCAACCGTTGTTTATGAAGAAGAGAACTGATTAATGTAACCTGCAATTAGCTGGAACCTCCTCCCTTAGTTTTCTGATGAAAATTCCTAAAGGGTTAAGTGCTGGAACACTAAAAAGAAAAAAATTATTTTCACTGTTTAATGGGGGAGAAAAAAACCCAAAACATTCAAATGAAAACAGCCACTACTGCAAATGAAATCTAATAACCCTCTCCCAAGAGGCTGGCTCCTCCTAGGCTATGAAACCTGAACATGGATGAAATTACATTTTACAGATTTTTAAAAAAAAAAAAAAAAAAAAAAAAAAAGATCAGAACTCCCCCTGCTGTTCAAGCACAAAATTTGTTTGTTTGTTTTTAAGTAATCCATGCTGAAAAAAATATAGACAGAATGAAAGTTAGAGGATGTGGAAGATGACAATAAGGAGAAAGAACCTGGAGAGTAAAAAGCCATGGCAAACAGAATTGCAAAAACCCCCTGGTTTGGAAGAGAGCAATTGAAGAAGTGTCAGAAAAGAATGCAGAAGAAAACATAAAATCCCAAATATAACTGATGAACTTTTAGATTGTATCACTATCAACGCTTGTTAAGCCAAGCTTGTCAAACTTAACTATTTTGACTAAAAGAAGTGTGCTCTTTTAAAAAGAAATGATACGTGGAATTAAAATTTTGCTAATTTTTTAAGGTCCTAGCTGTCAAGCTGCCATCCTGAACCATTTACAACATCTGCCAAGTAACAATGTAAATTAGTGACTATAACACTAATTCTCAATAAAAAGTAGTCTTTCTTTATAAATTACAGTTTTAGATTATAGTAGCTTAATGGGCCTCTAATCAGAGAGGTTGCAAATCTAGCCAGACTTAATAATATAGGGAACCCTACATACAGGCAAACTCACGGAGCACAGTAAACTACCAAACTTCTGCTTTCAGAATATGCGTCTTATACATGCACCCTATAAACAAGAAGTCTTTATACAAAACCATATTCAACTCCTTACCACAGGCATAAAAAGTAAGAGTGAAAGAGCAAACACTATTCTATTTAAGCCTTAATGTAGGATATTCAATAACACACAGATGATTCTTGGCCTATTTCTGCGAAATTCCAAACCGTAGGTTCTGTCTTTGGATATCTACTTCTGTCTTCAGTAGACATCTGGTCTTAACTTCCAGGCTGTGGTTATATATTCAGTAATATTATTACTTACCCTGGCTTAAGTACTCTTTATTGCACTCCTTTGCCTCCCTCTTTTCTACAGCTCTTTGTGCAAGTATTCGTGAAAGTGCAAGTATTCGTGAAACCATACAGCGAACTGGATCAGAGAACTGATGAAGCCAAAAGACAAACAGGCTAGGGGCTTTTTTGGCAGTTATTTCAGTCCAACTCACTGAAAGGTTGTCTATCAAAGCAAACCTAAAATATGCTAGTTTTAAAAGTCTTACTTCTTTTGTAGCTTTAGGATTGTCATTTTTTAAAATTCACTATATACTGGAGTTAAGAAAGCCATGGCATGTCTTTATCTTCTATTCCTAGGACAACCAATTTCATTTTCTTCACATAGCTTAGAGAGGCAAGCACTTAAGTTCAAGGGTGAAGAAGAAAAATCGTCTATTTAGGAAAACAGCAATAAATGTTTCAGAGCAGGCACAAGAAACTTTGATAATAATCTCAGGAAATATGAATGATTTATTTTTAAGTCAGTTTTTGCTATCTTCCATGTAAAGTTACAGCTCTACATTATACTGATGAATAAATGCTCTGCAGGTGTGGGGTTTTTTTGGGGTTTTTTTGTGTTTGTATTGTTTTTGTTTGTTGTTTTTTTTTTTTTAACAGATACTATTTTACATATAGATACTATTTCCTGATTATTCAAAAAAACAACTGGTTATAAGATTCCAACTTCTGTAATAGAATCAAAAATATTTGGTCTTCTAAGCTATTAAAATTTAAGATGTAGAACTTAAAAGTATATGACTTAAGACAGACTTTAATACCCTCTATTTTTTGGCGTGAAGATCTGTGTTAGAGGTAAAGGAGGATTACAACCAACTTGAAATTGGGATACATTGCAAGATGGGGTATCAAATCTAAAAAAATCATTGTTTTTCTGAGACAAAGGTGGTTTTCTTTTCCTGCCATTAAAAATCATTACGTTGCTGTTGGGGAGAGGATGAGTTGCAACTTCAGAGGAAAAGCAGCAGAGTGGCTGAGCAGACAAGGAAAAAATCGTAAAAGTCAGAGCATATGTCTGCAGATCACTGGATTCTTCTGGAGTTCATTGCTATGACAGCTGGTAGGTAACAGTCCACAGCGTTAATTCTACAGTTTCAGAAATTCAGTCCTCTTTCCACAGATTAGTTCAAAAAAGGATACAATTTGACCCTAGCTCTGTATCTGCCATTTGATATAACAACCTACTGATTTTACACCATCATGAAATTCTACCAGCTTTCACACTCAGTATTTGGAAGCAAAGGAAATTAGTAGTCCCATCATTCTATTTTACATTAAGTTACTGTTCCTGCAGACTTCTAAATGTTTTTCCACATTTTCAAGGAGGAGGAGCATTCATCTAAAGATAAACTGAACTTTACTGTCTCATTAAAAAGTGAGAACAGTATTCTTAAAAACAAGAAAAGAATTCTTACAGACTTTTAAACGAAACCTCCTGGTAATAACTTAGCCAGCTAGGCGACAGTACTATCTTTTTTAAATGGATAATCATATCATCCTAAATCTGTTAGTGTTAACTGCTGTATGGAAAGAAGCAAACCATATTTTATGTCGCAGAAAAGAGCACAAATGAGTTTTCTCTTTATTATTTAGCTCATAGACGATAACTTCCAAATCAGTATTACGCAATGGTAACACAGTGTCAGTAAATACTGACAGAACCAGCCACACCACTTACTTATTACAGGTCTACTGAAAAGAAAAAGGGCTCCATATATTTACATAAAAACCACACCTGATACATTTTTGTTAGTCAACTGTCAAATGCAGTACATACATTTTGTTAGAAATAGCATTGTAGCTGGATGTACCACTGCATTTCATTCCCTTTTTTAATCCTATCCAAAGAGCAGATAAATACAGATATCCTAGATAACTACGCTGAATTTTGAACAGTTTTGCTGAAGTATTTTAAGTATTATAAATCACTAAAACAGCATATGAAAAAATCTGCCGAGGACCTCAACATTAATCAGTGATACAAGTGATACTTAATGCATTCATCTCACAATCAACACTTTGGCAGGAAGTCTTAATTAAAAATAAAGTGTTTCAACCACACACAAGGATCCTTAATAGCTTAAAAATGCAGTATCCTGTACCTTGGAAGCGATCCACCAACGTAGCACTAATTTTAAGTCAAGTCACATAACTTGAGGCATAACAATTCAGTCCCATCAGAATTCTTTACCATTTTAAAATAAATTAGTTTACTGTGCTTACTATTATTATCAAAACATCATATTATACTATGTCCCAAATTCTGTTACCAGCATCCTGAAAGAAACCTCAAGTCAGGATGAGGTCAACTCAGACCGATTCTTCCTTTAAGTTAAACACCGGTCCTCTTGCATCTACATGAAAAGGAATAGTTTTGAGGTACTATTTAACTGAATTCATTATCTGTTTACTTGACAGTCATTTTCACCTACGTTCATCACACATCTATTGCAATACAGTGCCAAACTGGTGAGGCATCATTTCCAGTAAACAAAGAGGATAACAGAGTATTTAATGCTATCTAACTACTATGCTTTGCACATTGCATAGTTTGCTAAGTATTTTGTAAAAACAGAAATTCCCCAAAAGCATGGCTCAACTTCCACTGAAGTTAGAAGAAGGAAACATTTTGACTGAACAAATATGTCTTGGCAGTAGAAGCATTATCTACAAATCCATTTCTTTTAAGAATACATAGACACACACTTTTTCCCCCCATTTTCTGATTATAGACAGGTAATACATCCATTTTGTATCTTTCCCAATTCTTTGGTAGTTGGCTATTTTAAAAACTTAGCACTTTTCACACTATACACACACCATAATAGTAAATGCTAATTTGATACACAAACCCCAGAACTTTCAAAAGTTAACATTAATCACCATTACTTGTATCATTACACGGCTAATTTGCTAATGCCCCTCCCAATAGATTTATGTCCACACGAAGGAAGTAATATATTTGTGTCTGCTTCCCAGGCAGTACCTGGAGATTATCATGGCTCATACTCAAGACAGTGTCCTCCTCTCCACTATTAACAACTCAATTTGAAATGGGCATGCATTCTCTTTTCTTGAGGCTTGCACGTGCCTTTTCAGCATCCTGAAGATCCACGGCCAGCTCTGCAGAGGCAGACGGTCGCCCCATCCTGCACCGTTTCCCAGGCAACCGGCACAGCACAGACACGCACAGAATGAAGCCAGGTCTGCTGCATTTCTTAACTTCTTCCACTGCTTCTAAACCATTCTAACCATTAACTAAATAAAGCTGAATTTCTGTTAAAGCTTATGGCAGTAATTTTTATGCAGACCACTAAGGTAAGAAAAACTAAGGCTAGCCTATCTCCCGTCCCAGTAGAGAATGAGTGAGCGTACCCAAACTACTCCTCCAGAGAAGACGGGGACTTTGGTGCTGGAGCAAGACCATCATGGCCGACACAGGGAGACCACGACAGTAAGCACTACTGGGGCCACTGTGTTTTGGAAGCAGAGGGTAAGGAGGCAACAGCAGCCACATGTCCAAAGTAGAAGGATGGAGCAGGAAACCTGACAAACAGTTATTGTAGATGCCACCTCCCTTACCAAACTACTGAAAATATTTTGTTACGTCATTGAATGTTCACTCCAATACCATTTTCCATCACAACATTAAAAGAAAAGCAAATAGCCCACCTCTCATGTACTATCCTCTTAAGAAAAACAAATCTAAAAGGCTGGCAGCACTGTATGATTTCAGTTTTGTTATCAGAATTTTATTTTTTCACACTTATGAACAGCAGCATAAGCCAGTGGAGATAAGTGAAGAGGGACAGCGTGTATCCTCCCCTTAAAACTTCACTACCCGACTGTTAAAACGTAAATGTATTTTGAATCATCAGAGGTTTTTGGCAGTAGTAGAGATTAATATTGTCATTTGTGTTTTGTTTTTTTTTTTAATCCTGCAACTCACAAGCATTGAAAATAATCCAGCCAAAGTGCTGCTTCTCAGTGATTCTTCTGTCCAAAAAAAAAAAAATAAATCTAACACTGAATGCTTTTTTTGAAATTAGTAACTCATAGTAAACAGAAAAGTTGCAAGTAACTTTAGCAACCCAAAATATAAACATGGTTGTGTACAACTGCACAAATGAAGCTGGAATAACCAGAGGTTTGAAAATTTGTGCTGTTACATGAAAGCTGTCTGGGATAAACAGGGATAAAAAGAATGTCGCTGCTGAAAGAATGATTTGCAGTCATTAAAATGATTATGACAGCTCCACTCCTGAACGTGAAACAAAACAAAACTACAAATATGTAGTGTGTAGTCAGTTTTTTATTCTAAAGTGTTTTTTGTATTTTTTTTAAATTATTATTTATTTATTTTTCAACAGAATAGTTTTCATGGTAGGCAATGCTTGTTTTTTTCATTAACAGCTCTACTTGGCTGTTACTTAGAACTGTCTTATTTTCCTAATAACCAGCAGAGAACTAAGATAACATACGCAAGTCAGAGATTTTGGCCTCTGCTCCTAAGAGAGAAAAATTTTATGTGAAGTACTAAAAGAACAACGATGCAAAACAAGTTTTGATGCTGATACAAATTCAGGATTTCTGTTCTTTCCAGACTACCACTGGATTTACCACAGAGTCATCTCAACCATTTTGCCTTAATCCTACAAAGAACTGTCACACTGAATATGAACCACAAAACTACCCCTTGCCCTCATATGTGTGATTCTGTATGGCAATACTAAACTGGCACACACAATGGAACAGTTCAGGAATTGAGATGGCTAGATGTCAAACACATTTTGAATAGGAAAAAAAGAAAATAATTAATGGACTGGCTCAGTTTAAAAAAAAAAACCCAAAACAACACATCTAATTCCAGAAAAAGAAACTGGCAAGGAGAGCAGGAATTCAACATCAGGGTAGGCTTCCTTTTTGTCAAAATCCTAACATCACTGACAAGGGTTAAATTAAAACAATAGTTCTTCCAAATAGTAAATCATGCAGGGAAGCTGCCCAGATCTGTGACTGTAAAACCATGATGAGCAGAACTTAATCAAACAGAAGAGCTGGAACAATTGACAACGATGATACTTTAAAAACTTCCCTTAGATGGAGACAAATCATGGAAGTTATCAGAAATCCTTCCAATCTTTTTTAACAGGGTTTCTGTCAGGTAATTAAAGAACAGAAAGAGCAACAGAAAACAACGGGACTGCGTTATTGTATTGTAACAGTAAGTGACCCTGCTTTGAAATAAAAACTTAGACACCTTTAGAATAGGGTCTAAAAAAAATTATAGTATCTAACCTACTGCAATGAAAGTTTCATTAAAATGTTCTTTTCCAACAGAAAAATCTCTTTACAGACAAATACAGTATAGAAAAAAATACTTTAAAGACCTTTCCCCTAAACCTTTACAAATCATGGTTGGACTATCCTGATTTATCAAGATACAAGATCTGATCAAAGATTTTTCTAAGGATGACACATTCATAACATTTCTCCTGTGTAGATTTTCTGGTGTGAATAATACAGCTGAACTTACACCACAACTGCATGTATTATCCGCTGGGTAATAAAGTGAGTTGCTTCAGGGGCTTTTTCCTGGTAAGAACACTAATTTTGTCCTCTTCTCTCCCCAGCCCCATTTTCACGAAACCACAAGATGTCCAGAAATGTCAGTATCTATCAAGTTTGAGTGAAACTGGCCAAAGGATTCAAAAGTTATTAAAAAACCCAGACATACAAACAATGTGGCTATATAGGCATCACCTCCAATCCCTAAAAAACTTACCTAGTTGCAGTATCATGACTGTATCACTGAAGGCACGTGTCACTAATCCAAAATGTCTGTGTAGGGGATAGCATAGCACTCTTCTTCCAAAAGATACCAGGACATCATGAATGCTAGTGAAACTCTGTGTGTATCAGTGAAAAATCCGAATTAGTCTGTGTGCTTTTCAATACAAAGAATTAGTTTTTTGTTTGTTTGTTTTCCTTTAAGGAAAAAAGTCATAGCAGAATAAGGAAAAAAAGCACATTTTTATATCTTATGCATCTAAAAATCTGTATTTTAATAGATATGGAAATCATCACATTAAATAGAAACAGGACACTGCACATTTAGTTTGCATGGCAGAGTAACATAAGTCTTATACGTTTTAGTAGTTTTGAATTAAAAAAAGAATGTAGAGAACATTAGAATAAAACATCTAACTCAAGACTTTGCCATTCTTTAGATTAAAGCAATAAATTATATCTGTCCCACAATATTATATGTATTAAGGGGAAGCTATAAAAAGCCTTTTAAGAATAAAGAAAAATTAAAACCACATGATATTAACAAAATACATGTGTACATATAAGATCTTTAAAAATGATACATGACTCTGCCTTTCATGAAAATTGTAGATATTCAAGACAGGGATAAATATATCTGCTTAGGGAAAGTAGTTCATTGTCGTCCTTTACGAGTGAGGAAGACCTCTAATTTACTCAGGCCAGAGGCATTAATGAGTTATTAAAGACTAAGAGAGTGATTTCCTTTCCAGCTTTCACTTCTAAAAACAAAATATTCCATTTATTAATTCAAATAAAAATACCTATTTCATCTTGAACTCTCAATTTACTAAAATTAATAAAAACGCTTTGCTGACAGCCAGCACTTTTTTTGCATTATATGACTACCTCAACCCATTTTTCATTTTAATGGATCGCTGGTAAGCATTTAAATAATTTATGTTTTGTTATTTAATATTTAGAGTCTAAGGTGTGTACATGTCATGCACAGCAAAATGGCAGTCAGTTCAAACAAACCATAGCTGAGGCAATTTTGTTTACAGATTGATGAAAACACCCGCCTCTACATGGTTTGTATAACAGATAGAGTTATTAACAGCTTGGTGCCAGGAGACTGAATTTTCTGGGTGTGAAATATACTGTTGGCACAGGCTGCGCCAAGAACTGCTATATTATAGGATAACCACATGCAGAAAACCTTCACTATGTTAGGATATGGATCTGAAAAAAAATTGTAGAGTTAAGGCAATCACTGCATTTTAGCTGCACTCCTTTGTGACTTGCTACTGCAGAACATTCAACTGGAAACAAATTAAAACTAACTGATCTAGAAAATCAGTTGTCACAGAACAAGTTATTACTGAATATAACATTCACCACTACTAGAAACGTTTGAAGGACTGAACCCAAAAATCCTGTCAAATTTCATTTTTGATTCTGCAAACTGAGACTTGGCTCAGTAATTTCAGGAATGAGGACAGTACAGTCCTTTCTAGCTTGCCGCCATCGTAAGAAATAGTGGATTACAGGCCAGGTTAAGTCCCTTCCACTTCCAGCTCTGTAACAACTTAATTACACAGGCCTGTGTGCTTTCAGTAAACAATCTGAAAGTGCGGAGAATAGAATTCAGTTTGTTTCCTCTAGTCTATGTTGGTTTCAAAGGGCTAGCAGCAACTAAACAAATCAGGATGTAGCAATAACACTGAAAAGAAGGGCGCGGGTAAAGCAACACACGTCCACTAACTCTACAAGAAACCTGAAACAAAAGTATTTAGCACATGTCTGAAAGATCACACTATCATTAAGCCTTAATGAGACAAGAGTTCTGCAACTACAGAACTGAGGTGTTTTTGCTACAAGAATATGGAATTCAGCTTCTCCATGACAGGTGAAAAAAAAAACAAAACACTTTTTGATTGAGTTCTAAGAGCTTTTCCTATCATTGGGTTTGCATTTACTTCTGGGCTTCAACTCTCCAACGTACTCTGAAGCCACACAGCAGAGTGGAGGAGAAGCCAGAAGCCACCTGATTTGCAGCCAAGAAAAAGAGCAAGCTAGAAGTGCAGAATGATGAACTAGGAAGGCTGAAGAAAGGCTCAGCAGTCAAAACCCCCAGAAGTGAACAATAAGCTGCTTTATAAAGGCCTGCCATCTTCAGAAGTTATTAAAACATATATCTGAGGTAGGACTTAAAGGACACAAGAACACTAAGAAATTACATTCCCTGCTTTTTATGCCCTTTATGCCCTTTCTATTTTAACATGCTTTAGCCAGTTAAACAGGAAGATATCTACGACTTCTGATCAAGGAGCAAGAAAGCTGTATCTTCTTGCCCTAAGCATAGAGTTGCATACATACTGTGGACATATGTGAGCAATAATTACAGTTACTTCCTAAATAAAGGTCAGGACTTGTGAATCAAGCCCAGGAGCTAGGGACAGTGTGCAGACGAGCAGTTTTTTCGTAGTGCCTATCCATAGCTTTTCCAGAATGGGCCAGAAGAAGACCCAGCACCCAGACAGATGAGAGGTCATACTCCATCTTCTTGAGGCTACTAGTAGCTGGGAGCCCAGAAGTCACGATCAATTTCTTGTAACATTTATTAAAAAGAGGACATACACTTAATTCATCTTCAATACTGAAAGAGTAAGCTTTCCACAAAAGCAACATACAACACCAAAAACAAATAATACAGCAAACACATGATGCAAAATTTAAATTTTAACTTACCTCCAGCCAGCACAATGTTGCACTCAGTTTCCTGACGTTCCAAGATGATTCAACCTGATTTTAAGAGGAGACCGTAAAACAAGTATTATCTAATTCAACATTCAAGACTGCTGGCAAACTATTTAAGGTAACATTCTGGCAGCAATTTAAGAACCTTTGTGAATATGAAGCAGCAATTATGTTATGTGCATTGAAATGGCCACAGGACAGCATTAAAAATTATATTGCAACGCAGATGTTAAATAACTGAATTGGTTTCTGTATTGGGAATATCTAGCCCATGCACAAAGCTTTTAAAATACAACAGCAATCACAGAAAAACGGTATTTTAGTGGAATTCTGTCCCTTTTCACCAAGCAACAGAAACTTGAATCAACAAAGCTCAAGCTAAAATGCCTTGTTTCATGAAAACAGCTCAAGCCTTTTGGCTTTCAGAGAGGGTTCTAAAGCCAGCAATACATGTAAAATGTCATTATTCTTAAAATGTGACAGATTCATAGTATTTGTGTGGTAGTGCGGTCTAGTGGGATGATTAGGGCAAAAAGCCAGGAAGTCTTGATCTATAATCCTGGCTCTAGTAAAGATTTGTGTGGCCTGAATGTCTTGGTTTTCCTATTAAAAAGGAAAAAAGAAAAAAAAAAAAAAAAAAAAGGAAAAAGAACCCACAGTGTGTTTTCCACATATACCATACAGTTATTGCAAAGATCAATAAAGAATTGTACAATTGTGTTCCTCGCATATTTGCAATTTTGTGCAACACTAACACGCAATACAACCACCATCCTAGATTATTCTGTTGAATAAACAGGTCTGGACGTTTCTGCCTGCCATTCTAAAATCCATGCCCCACAATTCAGTCTGATTAAGACAGAATGATTTTGATTATATGTTGCAATATTTTGATTAAAAGCATTGAGAAAACATCTCACTGGTTAATATCAGCAGAGGAGATGCTAGGCACAAAGTTATATCTGGAAAGCAAGTCCATTTCAAAAAGGCAAGCTATTCACAGAACAGCATGGAATCCATTCTAAACTTCTGCTGTTTTCTTAATTCTTTATATCCTGTAAAAAGCCTAGGACACAGAACACAAAGTAGAGCTGCCTGCTGCTTGTGTAACAGATAGGCAAACATCAGAATCCTGAAAATGGAAATATGGCTTCCTACTTCCCTCCAGTGTTTGAATACTAGAAAAAGAAAACCTGCATTAGGATTTTTTTATTTTTTAAATGTGTGTAAATTTTAAAAATTTTAAATGCCTCACTCTAGTTTCCAGAACGCCTCAGGAAACACCTTCTATATTCTGTGCATAAGCTTTAAAAAAAACCAACCAAACAAACAAACAAAAAAATCCCAAACACAAAAAAACCCTAAAAAGATCAGTTTTGTTAAAGGCATATAATGGCAGCCCATATAAAACACTAAACACGTGTTTTCAGTCCTACAGACTCAATGACTTCCCATGCTTTTTCAGAATCCAAATCAGTAGTGGTGTTATTACAGACAACCATACCTATTATGGAACTGTCCAAAAAACAGAAGGAAGAACCATCAATATAAAAGAACAATTATTTTGTGAAATCTGCATTTACAGAGATCAAGACACATCACAACACAAAACAAATCAGAAACAAACAGAACTGGAGTTCCTGAAACTCCACTTCTCTCCTACAGCTAAAATGCTGCTCCAGAACAACAGAGTATTTAGAAATCATATTAACCCCCATATGCATCCCAATAGCGCAATCTAGAGATACAAAGTTTTTCATTTTAACTTACTCAATTATATATTTTTAATGCTTGGAGGTAAGTTCACTTTAAAAGGTAAGTTTCCTAAATGACAGTACAGGGTCCAGAACTAGGTTCCTAAAACATGCTAAATTGTTTTTTGGGTTGGTTTTTGGGTTTTTTTCGTTGGTTGGTTGGTTTTTTTAAACTTTTTTAACTTACATTTTTGTCTCCTTCATTGACACAGATTTCATAGCAATACGCCAGAAGAATATCAATTAAACCAAGATATACATGATGACGGCTTCTTTTATCCAGAAGATAAGATTTATTTGTGAACTTTCTCAGCTGTTCTCTCTCTTCCTCAGAAAAGACAACTATAAAAAGTAAAAGGATAATTGATTATGAATTTAAGGCTGGCACATTCATTTTAATAGGTGGTAATACTACTTCAACAATCTCTTTAAAAAGAAGCGTGTAACTAATCACAAGTCACTCATCACTCAAGAAAAAGCCTAAATCATCCTTACTTTCATTTTTAACTTTCATTAAACTCTGATATATTGCTTTCAAAGTCAAATTCCAGCCCTGCAATGTACTGCATGTACACACTGGCAATTTTGAACCCCTCTGAAAGTGCCAAAGATTTCTGTGATGCCTGGGTATCTTATACCGAGATAAGGGTCTGAGTAAATTGAAGTTTCTTAAACCTATGTTGTAAGGGATAAAAGTAAGAAAACAGGACAACAAAAACAAATGTATTTTCTTATTGTAGAAAAGGGTAAGAATTAAAGAAATAGGGAAGGAAAAAAAAGGAAAAGTATAATTCTGTATTTCCAAGCCTCATCAATTTCGACTCATCATCTAGGCATGATTTAGGAGCTTCGTTTATGCTGTCTGATAACATCCTTCCAGTGTCTGAGGAAGATCAAAGATAGATCAAAATCCTATCCCCACTAATGTTGGCATCAAAGCTGCATCTCCTTCCAAAGAGCTATGGTATCCACCATCAGTGACCATCATATTTTGCTTATCTTCAGTGTACCTCATTTAGTTAAGAATGGCTATACTGAGCTGACCCAAAGAATCTTTTCACCCAGTACTTTCTCTTTGGGATGCATAAGGAAGACGACAACAACAACATAGCAGGCATGCTGTGACAATGCATCAAAGTATTTCTCTAGGAAACAGTGGTATAGACATAGATAGGTATGGTTGAATATTGAATGGTAACCCTTCTGAAGAGTACTTAAAAAACTTCAGAAAGGATGGCAGAATTGCCTAGAAATAACAGTAAAGATTAAGTAGATAACTGACTAGAAGCCACCTCTGTACAAACTCAAAGTAAATGAAGAAGCCATTTAGTACAATTAAAACAGCCAGAAGCCAGAGCTAAGAGATTTTCATCCAGGCTGCATGGAGCGCAGGCATTCCATGTCAACAGGCTCTGATTTACTGAATAGGATAGATGTGGTGAGCACATTTTGGTCACATCACAGAAGAAAGTTATAGGCACAGGTGACTTGACAGGAGAAAGAAATGTTACTAGCTTGACAGCTGATCCTTTACTGCACTGAGGAAGTCCCACTCCACGATTTGTTCGAGCACCAGTAACACTGGAACCAGCCTGAGTTTAAAATACCACTCATTGAAGGAGATTTCTCTGACACAGGAACAAGCCTAATGCAACACTCTTGTTATACTTCCAAAATAAACCCTAAGTGCCAGGGGTAGATACATGGTGTATCCCTTAACTCATTGAATTTTAATTATTTATTCTAGGGGGGGAGTGGGACCAAAACCAAAACCTTACAATTAATATCAAAATCTCTCTTCAATTATTCTTTTACCACCCCTTTTTTGAGTCACTATGTTCTGGCATACTTAGCTGGGGGCAGAGAAAAGCTGTAGGAAAGATGTACAAACTTAAAAATGTAACACAATTAATGGTTAACACACTAAGATGAGGATGTGATACTGGCTAAGCATTAATATGTTCCTGATAAGGCACCTGAAGAGTCCTTGCTAGCCAGGCAGGCAGCTGGGAAGGGTCAGCCTTTGTGGCTCCCTGAGACAGATCCTTGAATATTGCTGAGACGCCATCTTCCACCAGTTTCATCAGCACTAACAACTTGACCTGATAACCCAACAATTCCTGCCCCAACTTGATTCCCTGTTTTTCCAGTTTAGGATTTTGCATCTTCCACATTGGTATTGACCTCTGGAATCCTGGAGCTACTGATGATCCTGTCTCAACAATCCTACCTGCAATTTTACTGTTCTTAATTTTCTGCAGACCTTCTTACAGCTCTTTCTTAGCAGCATGAGCCAAGGTCATGCAGCTGGACATAACCCAGAGCCCTGGACCTTTGGGACACAGGCAGCCAAATCCCCGGCGGGGGGCTGGGGGGTTACAGCACGGGTTACAGAAAGAAAAGGTTACAACTCCTAATAAACCAAGTTCCCTTTTACACCCCTTGCCCATTTCTCTATCATAAGGATGACGACTGCAAGTGTGCTTATAGATGTTTCTCCTCAAACATTGCTCATCGTCATTTTACACAACCCACATTCTCAGGGATACAATCCGTCTATAAAACATGTGGTCTTCTTTATCCCAGGAGCTTTCCACAAGCTTTCTAATTTTATGACATGTTTTGAAACAAATGTTTGCGATGCCAAAGGCATGTACATATGCACACACCTCATCTCAAGACATAAAATTACGAATTAGGAAAAACATTTTTGAATGTTTCTTCTTTATGAACTTTTTTAATGTTTCTATCGGCTTCATAACCATGAAATACTTGATTTAAATTCCTATGGAAACTTCTTGATGAGCTAAACATTTCTCTGGAGTCAAGCCAGGCTCCATTTATTTACAAGCTCCCACAAAAAGAAATTCCAGCTTTTATATCATCTTGAGAAAGCCAATCTCTTCCACTTGCTATGATATAGTACAAAGTGACAATTTAGCAAGACTATGGCAGTTCTAACTCTGTTTTTCTGTTAATGCAATGCAGTTCAGTATTACCCCTTAAATCACAAATATAGATGATATATCTATATTCTATCAGCAAATTTCTTTCTAAGTTCTTAAATTGCATTGATTCTTCAGTGAGTCACCTCTACCATTCATATTAAAATTATCCACAAAACCGTATGTGCAATGTCATAGCACATTTGAAAAAAATTAGTTTCTGAAACACATAACGTAAAACCGCTTTGTAAGTTGCTACAGTAGGGTGGGTTTAATAAGGTATCACAACAGGGTGTTTACAGTTGGAAGAAGGTCCAATCAGAAAGAAAAAAGGCATTTCCAATTTCAGCTAGCTTTCACTAGAAAACCCTCTCGTGGAGTACAACACAATTTACTATAAAATCATGTGCAAGTGGCACTTTCACCCTGAAGAGAAGCACTAAAGAGGAGAGGTGAAATTGAAGCTAAAGATGGCAAAGAAATTCTGGAAAGCAAACAGCCAAAAGTTTGTCAGCAAAGACTACTACAGTAGACCAGATTCATAAAGCTTAAAATCAGTTTTGGTGACTACAGTAATGAAGAAGTTTGTTACAAGGAAGCTGCTAATTCCTTCAAAGCAAATAAGAATCTGTCACAGACAGAATACCTGTTAAACAGTTATGCCAGCACTCCCATATTTCTAGGCCCACCTCAATGTGCTTGCTACAGTTAGCAGTCAAGATGTACACATAATCAGGAATGCAACTGTTCTCCTTCAGAAATTCATTATATTCAGTACTGGATCCACTACTGAGAATCCACTCTTCTTAATCAGTGACTACAACCTGAAGTTTGTCTCACAGCTGATCAAAATTAACCTCTCTTATCATCAGAGATAAGAAACAGTCCAACACTGAGAGCAAAAAAATTTACTCTCTGAAGTTTTACTAACAAGTATTTGTTAGATTCCCTAAAATCCACATTCTAGAGGAATACGTAAATGTGAACAATACTTCCCTTCTAAGTAGAAAGCAAAGAAACTCCTGGTGAAGTTCATGAAACATATGAGATAGTTTTCTTCCTCTAAAATGCAAACTCTCTGAAGCATCATAACATATACAACTGGACCATAAACACAGAAATTGCAAGTCTACTACACAACAGCAAACAAGAGGTAGATTAGACAATTCCCAAAGGTAAATGTTACAAGATGTTCATTAACTCACTGCAAAGTGCCAGGTGTTCTAAATAAAATTTCTCTCTCTGGAGAAAATACTTCAATTTTACAAATAAATATCTATGCATTCCTTAAAGTTTTTGAGTAAAAAATTATCCAGGCCTGAAACTCGTTATTAACACATCAAAACCACCACCTACTTTGTTTTCCCAATTCAAAAATACAAGTACGTACTAGTAAGATTACAGAACAAGTAAAATTGTAATTACATTTTCTGCTATATTAAGCCTGTACACTTTTGTACACTTGCGTTACCAATGCTTTATCTAACAATACCTGTACAACAATTAATATCAATCTAATGCAAAGCAGCATCTGCTGCTACTTATCAAGTACCAAATTTGCAAGTTTTCCTTAAGTTTGATTTTTAAATGTTTTGTACATTTGTCAGTGCCAAAATCATGCTTCTTCAAGCCACAGTATGTGTATTAATATATGCATGTCTAAAGGAATCAGACAAATTAATCTCACATACAAAGTTACTGTTAGATGGTACTATAGAGATTACCCTTACTTTTTAATCATCTCCTTTTCTTATTTTAAACTAGACATTCCTCATGTTAAAATAAACGTATTTCAAATTGCCCTTCAGTACCTGACTGTCAATGAAGTACAGTTTACTCTCTAAAGGGGAGGATGACGTCCGACAGCTAGAGGGTGTTTTGTTACAGTCCTACTGATATTTTACGCTACCGATCACATCACTTAAATGAAGCCAGTGTAAGATCCGTATCTCAATGACACTTACGGTTCTAAATGTGTTAGGGGTACTTAGATAAAGTGTGCTATCTAGACAGATAGCTGACTCAGTGGTCAGACTCAGAAAATTACAGAAAAGTATAGGTCAGGAAGGACCTCTGATAATCAGCTGGTCTAGCCTTCTGGTGAAAGCAGAGCCTTGGCTTATGGTTCTGTCAAGCCAAGTCTTGAATTCCCACAGCTATCTCGAAGGAAAATAACTAAGCAGAATTGAACCCCCCCCCTTTTTTTTTTTAATGTTAACTAAAATATTATGCTCAAATATTAAAGTTTTTAAATGTGTACTTCTATCCCTGTAAGTTAAAGAATCAGCAACACCAGAAAAAGGAGATTAGTCAGCAGAGAGCAGATGAGTCAGGAATAAAGTTTGCTACTGATTAAAATCAATAGCTAACAAGTCTCTCTTCAAGCTCTTCCTATGACATTAAAAGAGGAAAGGCAGCACTACTCTGACTAGAAAGACGCCCAAAGGCTTTCCTCACGATCAGCATTTCCTCCAGTGCTGGATACTGCCTTAAAAATACTTGATAATAATACTGTAAACTTAAACAAGTAACTAAACTAAAGAAGCTGATTTTCTATTGATTTGTCTCTTGTGCTTGAATTCGTTGCTATCTGATAAGGTATGAAAGGTTACTGAAACTTTCCACAGTGCTGACATGCTGGTAACATCTCTCTCCTATGTGGACTCTACAACATCTAAAAAGA
>NW_009233933.1:0-14339 GCF_000690835.1 Fulmarus glacialis | reverse complement strand
GCACACGGGGTCATTTTTGCAGAACTTGTAGGAAGTGGCCATCTTTGAGACTCCCTAAAGCTCTGTCAAGGAGACTGATCAGACGAGCCTCAGTTCTTCAGGAAGTCTAAAAGGAACTAAAAGTCATAAACCCACAAAGCTGTCTTCCTTCTGCATACCTATATTCACTCTAAACTATGATCAGTCAAGTCTGGTTTGTTCATCCCTCCCCTTTCTTTACAATTCTTCCATTCAAATTTTAGCTCCTTCACAAATATCTTTTCTTCCATGTCAAGCTTCCGCCCTTCTCCAATTCTCAAATCAACATTTACAGCACATTTCCTCCATATCACTTCTGACCTTCTTCCTCCACGCACTCTCCATAAAGTCAATGGACTTGGACAGTCTTTCCTGGATCTCGCAATTGCCTTTATATTAATTTTTGTCATTATTCTTTAACAAACCTGCAGTTCCCATAAACCGTATCAAAACCATCATTCTTTCTTCCATGCCTTACTGTTCTTGCTTTTTAAAATCTGAGATACTTTACAATAGAGACCTATCATTTATATGTTAAGAATTTTGCATGAATAAACAGCAATCTTTCCTCACATGAAAAATACTTGCTCTGCAGCAGAACAGTGCCAGGAAGGCTGCAGAGGCCCAGAAGACTGAGAAAAACAGTAGACAGAACAATTGCAGAAATCTGATAATAAAGACAAGTAAGTGATTCATCTTAAACTTATGAATCTACCAGTTATGGTATATATTTGCACAGAGCCCTACTGAAAGGTGGATCTTTAAAAAGAAATTGCTTCTCATTCTATAAAGAGATCAGAAAGAGAGAATGGCCACTGGTAAGCATGATAGGTTACCGTAAACAAAATAAATTATCCCTGGAGCATATAAGTGTTATATTAAATACATATGTCAGCCTGAGCCTTTGAGGATTATTGTGTTGCCTAAAAAGGAGTTTTTACAGTTGTGAAATTTGAAGTAGAATAAAAATGAACTTTTAACTAAGTTGAATGTGACTGTTACAAAATACAAAACCTTTCATCTGTAGAAGCAAGACTCTAATGTAAACTTCAGCAGCAGCAGAAAGCAAGCTTTCCAAAAGTTTTATTCCCTCATGGGAAAGGCTGTGTAATTAGTTAGGCTTTATGGAGTATTACTTGACTTGCATTAGACATTATAAGCGTGAAGAAAATCTGGGCCTTTCAGCTTTAGAAAATGTCCACTCTGAAAATGATATTTTGCCACAAACACGACGAAACCTGCTCTCTAGTATTTCTGGTTCCTCAGCCACACGGCAACGGCAATAATCTTAGCTGCCTGGTGGCTAACAAGCCTAGGGGGAAAATAAACAAACAAAAAACCACAAAGGGCAAGAAGAGACAATACGCAGTAAAATGTAAAAAAAGACAAAAGAAAGAAGAGACACTTAGGACAATAAAAGAAGAAATTAAAAAAATACAAAATACACACAGTATGCACACATGCTGGAGAAAAACTAAAAGGGTTAAATGAAAATAGATTCAAGGTAAGGACAGAAGAGAGCTGAAGACTTTAAATGCTAATGAGAAGAGTTGATCCAAAAAGAAAAAAAATCTGGTAATGAGACATTTAAAAAACCTGATGATGTAAAAACAAGAGAGAATAACCAGGGATGAAAGTAAGAGCAGTAATCAACCAAAAAAAATCTTCAGTTAATCGTAATGCCATGCAACACAGAAAAGAAAAAAAAAAAGAACCAATCTGTATTTCTAATTACTCCTTGTAGCTGAAGACATTATAAAGACAAAAGTAATCAAGGTTTTGGTTCCAAGAAACCAATGAAGATTAAAAAAAAAAAGTACATAAGTATAAATCAGCAAAAGGAAGAAACAAAAAAATAATTCTCTTGGTTCAGTGTTTCTAAATAAGAAAAAATACTTTTAAACAACCTGCCAATTTTTATGTCACTTTCCCCCTAAACTCACTTTTCCATGTAGTAACTTGTGGAGTCAGTTCCCAATGACATTCCTGATTCCACAGACACTGTGCAGGTGGGAACTCTCTCCTAATGGCAGCAGTAACAGAACACAAAATACAGGGACTCTAAAGGTGTCAAATTCTAGTGCCAATACCCCAATACTGTGGTAGCCTGTACCGTAATCTACTATCAGTTTTAACATTACCATTCCTACCTTCTAATCTTACCAAACAGTCATTTACCTTCAATAAACAATGCTCTAAAAAGATACACCATTTCATGTTTGAGGGTAGCAGACTTCCCCAGTACGAGATGCTGCACATCTGACAGCATGCGATGTCCAGTTTCCATGTTCTTGTGTAATGGCTTTGGACAGCACATGTTTAATCAAGAACATAACCTTCCTTCACACAGGACAGACAAATGTTTCTGCAAGCTGGCCATGGCAGTACACCTACACAACACAAAACAGTTGTACATGTTTGAAACACCCCAATACTTGGAAGTCTCTTTACAACCTGTATGCTTGGAAGTCCTCATCATGGAAGATTATGGAAATCACCTTATTTTAGATACTTTCCTTAACACAAGACATGAATTTGGAACTCAGGAAGAGTAAGAAATCTGGGTGCTCTTCATTTTATCCCTCTTTTCGATAAGCAATAAAAAGAAACTGCATGAAGGTTTCAATCCCTCCTCCTTTATGCCCTTAAACTTTCAAAAGTAAAGGTTCAAAAGTAAATAGGGGACGTTTGTATCTGATTTCTATAATAAAAAAGGTTTGACCTCACACTTAGCTGCAGGGGGATACATGCATACACAGGCTTAAAGAATCACCACACATCACTTCATAAAACACCTTGAAACATACTGCAAGATGTGTAACGTCTGCGCCCCTAGAGCTTCTGTGCTCAAGTACCTTTTGGCTTTTTATAGCTAAGCACTAGTTCAAAGGCTTCTTACTACAAGCACACTCTAATACCAGTGACAGCCTCCTTATCCTTCTAGCTGTATAGCACACCTTGGCTTAATGCAGTCAGACTTCTCCCCAGTTCTAGTGGAAATAACATAAAATTTCTCAAGCAGTAAAGAAGGTCCTTCACTTAGCACAGTCCTTGTTTCTTTTACATGCCTTTTCTATGTCACTTCCACTTACTAAGCATGCATGCTGGAACACATATTATGCAGATATGCAGTCAAATGGCACTCAGCTTGTAAGAATTCCTGAATCTGTAACTCAGATTAGCCAGACCATCCCTTTGACTGGATAAAGCATAAAAGCAATACAAAACTACAGGGAACTCATCTGATTGACGATCAGATTCCAGGTCCAACTGCCTGGACCCACCTCCTCCCTTTTGCATTTCCACTCACAAGAGACCTTCAAGTGGAACCTGTACTCCCTCTCATGGTGGTTTCTTTCACCACAACTCACTCCAGTTTAGGAACCTCCAATGGTTTCAGATCCTCATTTAGCAGCTTGCCCCAGCCACTCTTGCCATTCAAACAGCAGTAACAATGTTATCAAAACTGAGGTCCTTCTAAGGGAAAAGGTGGGCTGTTGTGTTAACATAACCCAAACACCAGATAGCCTCTTACGTTGCTTACGTTTCCTCAAGATCCACAAAACTACATGAGCCTCTTCACTCAGCTGAATGAAGATCAGACTACATTTTTTTTTTTATCATCCTTATTAAATACATATCTGCTATAACAAATGGTTTAGAGAAAAGATGATCCTTTATGTAGCCCCATTTTCTGCGTAAATTTCCTTAGTAGGCTTGCCGGGCTTTCGAGTAGTTTGTCTGTTGTTGTTGCCCATAAAACCCAGCAACATAGGTATGTGTTTTTCTTTGGAAGCTCAGTTTGGAGTAAAATATTCTTTATCAATAAAATCATCCAGCAGCTCTTCATCTTCATTACATTCCTTAACACAGGCAAACATTAGCAGTGTTGCATTTACTAAGGAGTAAATGCATAAAAACAAACAAAAGAACCCCTCATTACTCTATTTTCAAGCCTCTTATACCTTTGTCCAATGCTTATGATGGATATAATTAACAATTCTGGCTTCAGAGGCTGAAAAAAGAGACCAGTAATGAAGATCAGATTACATTCACTGTAAAATACACAACATTTACCCCAATTCCATTATTGTTCTCCTGTAGAAAATGTGAAAGTGCAGGTATTATTAGTGCACCGATATTTGTTAAGAACCTCTGGCAAAGGGATTATCATTATCTACTTTAGTAATATCGGATTTTCATAGTACATAGGAAATGAACATAGGACAATAAAAAAATTTGCAGAATAGTCACTTGTAATGCTCTCTGCAATCACTGTGTACAGAAAGGTGATCTCAGTTATCTGTTATCAGTACTGTTACAAGGTCATCTACTAAACCTGAAACCATCCCTTTTAGTTTCTAAATGGACACAAAGATTTTCCTTTGGAAAAAAGTCTCTGAGACCCATAAAAACAGCAGTAGAGTAATAAATGCTATGAACTTCTGTTGTACTGTGTAAATAAAACAAAACGTCCTACAGAAGATGTGTTCATCAAACAGAGATAAGGGCTGATATTGGTACAGTCTTCCACAGCTGATTCTTGGAAAACTTGCTGTGAAGTGACTGCACCATATTTGGAAGTGGGCACAAAAAACAGTTTTGACTATTTTTTCCATTGAAAATACAAGTAGGAAAGGGAGAACAATTACTTGAAAAATCTGAAAAAAAAGAGGACATAAGCACCAGCAACAAAGGACCCAGTTTCTAGCTATCACAATAACTACACAAAGATAGGTTTGATTTGATTTCAGATGCCATAACTTACTGACACTGGCAGCTCCTTTGAAATCTTAAAGATTACAGCATACCCTTAAAAGGGAACTTTTTCTTCTTAGATACCTGAAATCTAGAATGGTCTTTATGAACAGTTATCTCCAAAATTTTTATGCAGACAAAAAAGAGGTCATGTACTACACAATTAACAAGTAAATGCTTAAGATGAAATGACCACTTTATAATATACTGTCAACTGCTCCATACGTAACTGTCTCAAAGATTTCAGTATATAACTGTCCCTCAGAGGAAAAAATTTTTCTTTGAGGACAGGAGAAGTAACAGAATACTCCTCTAAGAAGAACACTCAAGTCTGAAAATTGTAGGGTAAAACCATACTTTTTCCTTTAAGAACAATAACCTAGAACATAACATGGCATCACAGCAATTATCATTCAAGCAACAGATGTGTATATATACATGTTCTCACCAAACGTATGAGTGCCGTGTTCCTGATGATTCTCTCCCTGCAAGGCTATCATTTTTTTATGAGCATCAACCCACCATGGTTTGTACTTTAAGACATGTTGAATAGCTTCATCTTCAAAAAAATCAGCTCTAGGAAAAAAAAAAGTCATTTTCTATTTATTTCAGTTTGTAGTGTATGTGGGTATATTTTAATGCATACATAGAATACACCTGACTTGGCCCCAGGCTATTTTCCATACATTTGAAATACAACAAACCTGACCAGTATCTGTTCTTTGACTTAAAACCAGAAAATAAGCATTATTAAAAGCATAAGCAATATTCTCTTATCTTACAGTGCTCCTTCCTTACTTCCTCCACCTTTCCTGAGCCACCCAGAAGCCTAGGAAATCGATGAACTTGCAGCATGACATGAAGTTGAACAAACCTGATACGTTCTGGATGAATCTAAAGGAAAACATTCCAAAGAGAAGACTTCTCAGAGAACGTCACTGGCAGCAAACTTGATTTTACTGGGAAGCTCTCCCACTTTAAAACTGCGTATACTTTGGGGAAGAAGGGTATGCAGCTGAAGGGCAAAGATAAAGTAGGGATAGGGACTGACTTTAAGTAAACAAAGGCATGTTGTAGCAAGGTAGAAGAGTTCTACGTGAATTCTGGAAGAGACATTACCTCCATCTCAGCAGAAAGCCACTGTGGTAAAAATCTCAATATAGTAATTCTGGAGGACTTATACTAAAGGATTCAAGTTCTAAGCCTCCTCTTCTATCATTTTAGGTTTTTCTTCAAACAAAATGATACTATAAATACTGAGAACTGAAAAAAATGCAGGGAATTTCTTAATCATCATACAAAACCTGCCCAGTCTACTGAACACAGAATGTAATTTGCCTTACCCTCACACTGACAGATTTTTTGATGCCTTCCTTCAGCGTCTTTATAAAGTAACTTAAAGATATCAGCCAGTGTACATTTTCCTCGAAGGCAACAGAACACTCCTGCTTGCCACCGTTTCTCCCAGAGCTGTGCTTCTCATCAGGGTACACAGGAAAACAGTTTGTGTTGAAGACAGGTTGGTATCATCTGTTCTAAGCATCCAAAACACAGCCATTAAACTAAACTGTTGTAGCTTATCTACCAGGCTAGAACACAGGTTCTAAGATGGAAACTTACAATTACTGTAATTTGCATCACATTATAGGTTAGGAACTACTTCAGTTCTAGTGAAATGTACTTCCAACTGACATTTCAAGAAAGCTTTTCTAATTTCTACGTGCTACAGAAAGACATGCAACTGCCTGTGAAACACCTAACTGGGGAAAAATTCCAAGTTTGCAAAGATACCTTCTGAAACAACTCAAAATGAGTTAAGCCTACCTCTCCCTGACAAAAGACACTACAAGTACTAATTCTCCCTAATGGGGACTACACTCTTCTCCCACCAAATCGATCTTGCAGGAATCACTGTACTAATAGATCTCATGGCTTCAATTTAGTTTACTTATCTGGAAATTTCTGAACCTAACTTGACCTGAAATACTCCAACTTGAAAGGCACAAAGAATCATTTCCACCTTCACTACATGGGATGAAGCACAAAGAAACACAAAGTCTTGGTTTGGAACTTTTACTCATTCTCCTGTAAAAAAAAATTTGTGATGAAGGCAAAAAACAAAGTGGCCTAGACAAAATCTTCGTAACTTCAAAACTCAAATTTACTTTCTCACAGACCAGGATGGTTCAGTAATCCTTGTTTCAGAAGGGGACAACAAAGTTCTGACATCTATAACCCCTGCTGCTGAAGAGGTGAACTATAAAACAATGTTCTGCAACAGTTCACAGCAGCCCCTGCTTGAATACAGACTTCAGCAGTAATTAAACAGTAGAGTAACCCCAAAACAGATAAGCAAGGTCTTGTGTCAGTGTCACACTTAAGAATACCCTCTAAGGCCTGCTGTGATGAGACAAAGAAACAGACAAACAAAAAGTAAAGCTATTATTTCCAAAAGTGATCTTAAAACCAATCATTTTTTTAAAGAAAAAGTGAATATATTTCAAGTGAGGTACTTTTACTTGACCACGTGAAGTAAATCAATACTCACAGGTAATGATCAGGCTCAAACTTGGCAGCCTCAGCTGCCAGGCGTTTCCTCCTACGTTCATCTACAGGAGTTTGGTCTGGATCCTTAATGTCAATAACATCACTGAGTTCATCCTGCAAATGGAACAAAAATTATATGACCAAGCCACAGGTATGATATGCAAGATTTATTTAGTAAGAGTTTAGAAAGGATGCTTATCAGCATTACACCGAAATCCCTAGTTGCTCTTCAACCTCCCTTTCAAATCTTCCAAATTCAGGCTCCATTGTGCAAATAAAACATCAAAATTCCAAGGAAATTCAATTATTTGAAGCTCCTTAGAATTCATGATATTATGAAGTCTATTCAGGCCATTTTATCATAAGGCAGACAGGTTGTTTTGCATTACGATAAAATTTGCAGTGTTTAACAAAAGCACACAACCACAACAAAGACAAGATAAAAACCACAGATACTGTTCTTGTGACTTTGGAGATTACTCTCACGCTCTGAAGTAGCCATACATTAATTAATGTGCAATCACAGTGCCCTTTTAAGCATCATTAAGTAGTGGTACATTAATGCTGATGGGAAATGTACTTCTTCATTAATTTCATGGTAATAAGCCAGTATATATATACTAACAGAATGTAAATACTTTCTCCATAAATATCAATCCTTCCGCTCCAAACCCTGAAAATACTACAATTCATGCAATAATGAGTTACAAACTTACATAATTAAGTAGCTTTAAACAGCTACAACTTAAATTGCCTAGAGTAAGAACACTACAAAAAATTATCATCTACTATTTTAATAAAAGCTCTGTATACTACGAATATTATTATACTACTTAGCATCCCACAGGTTGTAGATTAGCTTCAATCTATTAATGAATTAAAGAAACTGTTGAACGCACAAGAGCAAAGTAACCGCATTTTAAAGCTCCTATCCTACCAATTGATCCACAAAAGCAAATTTCAGCACACCAGCGTAACCCTAGTAAATCCCACAGATACCAGGTGATCAGACACCTTGAAAAGTGCACACTTCAAAAGTTATTGTCCTGTGAGAAAATCAAGTCTAAAATAAAAAGTACAAAGAGAAAATTACCATTAATTTTACAACGAAAAAAATGTTAATTCAACAACCATAACAGGATCTATAGATTAGCCAGCTTTATTTCTTTTTTTTTTTTTTTGAGTAATTTCTTTTTAGTTTAAAAATAAATTAAAATTCATGGTATCTGAAATACGCTGTACATTGATGTTACATATGTTTGAAGTCAGAATAGAAGACAATACCAAACATAAAGCAGAAGTGTTAACAGCCTGTAGACAGTTTGCAGCTTGCCAGAACTACTCACCTGGCACATGGCCTGCTTCATACAGGCCTTTTTCTCCGTGCCTTCACAGGCTAGCTGAACCATGCTGATGACAGCAGCCCACCTCCAGAGGCTATTTTTACCAAGGACCCCATTCAGCCCTTTCCGCTGACACTGAAATTATTGCAGCAATAGACCGGCCCATTGACTCTTGCTACACAATTAACTCAGTCTTGACCACCCCCTACTTCTGCAGGAACAAGGATTTGCCTGTACTACTTACTACATGCAAAAGTAGAATATTCTCAGTCACAGAATGGGACAATGGAGAACAGTTACCTAACAATCCCCTCCTGACTGTGGAATGAGCCAGGAAGCCTACCCAAAAAGAAAGTTACCCAGAACTTTTATGATCAGGAAAAGACAAAAATGCATCTACCTGCAGCCGCTGGAATACCCCTGACCGCAAATTCCCAAATCCGTAACGGTACTGGAGTGGTAGAGTGCTTTCTGCACTTTCTTCATAAGGGGTCTGCTCTACTTCCCAGTCAAATTCTTCTTCCTCCTCCTCAGACAACTCAGCAGAGGCAGCTGCATATATCACATGGTCAGAGAAAGAAAATTATTACATAGATTATTACATATATTATTACATAATATAAAGGCAAACACTGATAACACAATAAGCCTTTCCCATTTTACTACACCTTTTAAGAAATCTTATACAACAGTGGGTCATAAGGGCAGATGCTTCCATCAATAATCCATAGGTCCTGCTCCAAATTCTTCAACTTTCAAAAATGAAAACCAGGAACACTGAAGTTTTTAACTGTACTCCCTCAAAGACTAAAATAATTGATTTCAACAAGATCAGAACTTGATGCTAAGAGAACCCTGACAGGAGCAAAGTGATGTTATCAATAATTTAAGATAGGTATTGAAAAATTAAACACAGATAGTCAAACATTCTTGCCTATTAAACACTGATGTTAAGCAAGTCATCCACTAGAACCTGTGGTTTTAATTAGCTTCTACCATTTGAGCTAAAAGTCCAGTTGTGCTAGCTTACAGGAAGCAGAAGACTCAAATGCATGTGTATTATACAGCCACTAGAGGGGTACAAAGATCTACAGAGGATTAGCATATATTAAGCACATTTTGGAAAAATGTAAACATAACTAAGCCTATAAAGATGACATGTATATCACCTACAACACATTTAGTTCTATACTTATCCATACTTCCAGATTCATTCACACCCTTCTTGCACCTTCGACTAGACAATAATAGAAATACTGTATTTTTCTACATATATCACTATGTAGATCTGTAACTATTTTGTTATGTACATGTATCACTAGTATAAGCACGATTGTTTTGTCATACCTATCTCTTCCACTAAAGGTTTTGCTGATCTTGATTTCTTTGGTGCTAAGAGAGATGTCAGCATGTCCAGTCCCTCAAAATATTGGCCAGGAATCTCCTTCGGTAACCGAATAGTAAAAGTTCCTTAAAGGAAAGTCAGAATATAGTTACTGCATCAAAATATCCAAGACAAAGAAAAATATGCATTTTTTTCCTCCAATGAAAAAGGCTCACAGAAACTGGGACACATGCAGGTAGCATTTTACTATGCATCAGTCTCTGTGCGTATTTTTAACATTACTTCACAAGTTTCACAAAAATCAAAGATTTTAATAATAAAGCATGAAAGAGAATATTTAACCAGTTGTGGTCTCTTGATTCACATTGTATAAACACAAACCAACAGAATACAAGCTTTATTTCATTTTCAATCCTTCCACCAATCAAGCAATCAACAGAAGATCACAGGAAACTACATTCAGCAATCTGTCTATTGTCTTAAGTCAAGCACGTTATAAAGGCTTTGCAAGCAGCAAATTATAGGTTTTATTGCTTTTTTTTTTTAATTAATACATTAATTCCAGAAGGTACATATTTTATTCCAGAAATACATTCCACCTCAAGGCGTGGAGAAAAGCTAATGTCTTCTCTCTTAAGACATAGCCAAGAGACCGCCTCAGGATTATCTCATTTCTACTCAGCATTTCCTGACTTCCTTAGAGATTTACTAGACTAATGATCTTGGTACAATGACATTTCTAGCCCCCACTGGGCTAGAAACCTTTTCATTATTAGGACAGTTCTGAACAAGTCCTTTCTCCTCAAGGATAGCCTAAGTACGTAAAATAAATCCTGAGTAAGATTTTTTCATACTACATAACATAGGAGAAACTTTACATTTATTTACAGTATTGTATACTTCACTGAAGTTCTATGCAATTCCAGTGCAGCAAAGCATAAATTATTGAAGAGTTAGTAGCATTTTTAATGACACATACACTAATAACATTAACTAATACCTTTGTCTGTATTATAAGATGCTTTTTCTCTTCCATCTTCCACAATTCTTCCAGGAAGTGTCAATCTGCAGGAAAAAAATTAGATGCCTCATTGAATACCTGACTAATTCTGCAACTTAACGTCTCAGCCTATAAAAATGTAGGGCACATTCCAAAATCAGCACAAAGGACTTAACTACATGATTCCTTTTGACAGTAATGGAAGTCATGCAGTTAAATCCCCATATACTTAAAAATCTTTTTCCCTAACTATTGGCACAAAAAATCAGCATCTGAGATAGAGAAAATTTGTGACTCCTGGTTTCCCAGCTTGGACAAGGCCACGGACACCACAGAGACGATGCCCTTGGCACTACGTGCAACACTTGGAAGTTTCTGCAATTTAAAAACTCTAAGCTAACCACAGTGACAGGATATGAGAACTCATCCAGAGTTCTTGTACTGCTTATTCAGAATCACCAATTCAGTGCATTCTACCAGTCCACTAAAAACCCTTGTGGTCTACTTATACATATAGGGGAAGCATGTCCAAGAATACAGGAAACAGAAAATAAGAAAGGTTAATAGCTCATCAGCTCCTACATGCCAAAGGTTCTCTTAACACTTTCATACTGAGATTGCCTCTTCTTCTTTTTCTATAGCATAGTGGAGAACTTGCTATCTAGAGAAAAGATACAACCTGGAACCTCACTTCCTACTGGGAACCTCACTTCCTACTGCCCCCACTCACATGACTTTTCTCCCCTTACGTTATTATGAGCACATCAAAATCCATTCTTCACCAAATATACCGTATCTGGCTCTCAACAGGGAAAAGACACTTATTCTACACAACTTGCATAGATCCAGAGAATTGTCTTGCCATTTTACAATTAAAAATCTATTGTAAAGTAAATTTTTAAAGTATTTCTTTAAACTCTCTTTAACATGATTTAATGCATAGAATCAAAGAGGCCAGATCCCTAAAAAAAATTCTTTGCACAAAATGGGCTGTCTATAGTCTACAGCGCAAGAGCTGCAGATGAGGAATGTTCTGAAGGGACCAAAATGAAGTTCATTCTCTACTGACTTTTATTTATTTTATGAAGTTCAATTTTTTTAAAATCCTTCTACTACTTGCCTGAGAAAGTACGGCTTAGCATAAAATTTAAAATCTTCCCCTTCAAAATACACGTCAAACTCCGAAGCTCTGGCATAAGGTACTTTGATTATTATTGTAAGAAAATCCAGATCCTGGGTCAGCTCAAAAGCTGGAGTTATCATGATGAATCCACCAGGAAAAGCAACCACTGGCTGTGTGGCCCTATCAAAACAGGAAAACAAGAAAAGATTATTGTAGTTTCCAATTTATGAGAGCAAATAGTGTCTCTTCAAAATTCTGTAAGAAGAACATTCTTACAAAATTTATCTTCACATGCTCAAGAAGAAAACACTCACCACAACAGCAACAAAACAAAAAAAAAGTGTTATCACGAATTTGAAGGTACCACCTCTCTGCACCTTAAAGAAACAATTGAACATAAATGAATGCAGACATTTGGAGCACAGGAAAGCACCTATTACATTCCGCATAAAAAACACACTAAATTCAGTCCTAGAACGTGGCAGCTTTTTGTAATTGTTGTTTATAATTTCACACATAGCAGATGTTAGATCTCTACAGTTCATTAGTGAACTGATCACAAATCACTATTAGAAAATACTGAAAAACAGCAATACTTTCAAAAAATTAGAGATGTATGATTCATACACATATTAGCCAGAATACAAGCAACAGATTCAGTACACCCCAAACAGATTATCTGAGCATATACACCAAGCATACTGCTCTTCATGTCAAATTTAATGCATAAGCCACTGGGACAGTACATGCACAGTAAGTCAAAGATGCTCCTTCGCAGTGGGCTCATGACACAAGAGCTGCCTGAACAGTTTAAACATGAGCAGTTGACACACTCGGGATGTCCAACATGCTTATTATTTTGATCAGTTTGCAGGTTTTTCACGAATCTTGGAAGAAACATCCTAAAAACCTCACATTCCTTCTGAAAATTCAGTCAAAGAAAACATAAATAATACAGTAGTTGTAGACGAATTAAATTATCTAGAAGATATCTGGGATCTCTTTCACCAAGTGTTTTTAAGGACATTTTAGGTCAACATCCATCCATATGTATGTACATGGGCATGCATATATATTTAGCATGAGAAAAGGAATTTACATAGTACCATTCACCTGATACACAACTTGTCTGACTCTTCAATAGCTTTGAAACGCAAGATAACTCCTCAGGTTTAACTTAGAATCCAGTTTTTTAAATGGGGGGACCACACACTTTTGAAAATTAACTTTTTAAGACAAAAATATTTTTACCAAAAAATGCAAAATAGAACTACTATCTGGGAAAGAGCTACTTTTCACTGACTTTCACAGTTATCTTTATTAAATATATCCCTGTTCCTACAACTTCATGAGCAACATGGAGTATTAACCATTAATAGGGCTAAATTAACAATTACCCATTTTTTTCATATAGGTAATTCATATGGGTAATCTACCTCAATTGACAAGTATGAAAGAAGTGAAACTCCCCATTTCACCGTATCACTTGATTCCAGGGAAAAATTCCCACCCTTTCCAGGCTGAGAAGCTACCGTGTGCTTATTGAGCTGTAACTAGATAGGAAATACCTGGCTTGAAGAACTTGCAAGTCGATGTACATTTCCGTGGACTTTCTTCTTATCTATTTAAACACCACACGCTGTCTAACAACATGGTATAAAAGGTAACAAAAATCCACTAGCTCATTGAGACCCTTCAAGGATGATATGTCAGCCTGCATTTTTATATTCCCGATTCAGAGGTTCAGAACATTTAACAGCAGCCCCAAAGCCAGGCCGTGCTGTTCGCGCTCTGAGCTTCTCAGCGCTGCTGCACTTCTGGCATCCCTGACACAAATTAATGACCCTAAACTAATGTGCAGCTTCCCTCACAAACCCCAGGTATTTCACAGACCACAGCCTAGGAACCGCTGACATCCATCCCACATCAACGCAACACTTAATCCCCAGCAGCGCTGCTTCCAATCTAAAATCAGGTATCCCAAAACAATTAAGCTTCCCAGCCTTTTCTGTAAAAAGACCGCTATGCACTAGAGAAAAAACACCAGCAAGCAGAACTAAAATGTTTCTGTTGCAGCAAGGGGCTGGCAGGAAAGGGACAAACGCTTTGCTCTGCTTTCCCTCAAAGGCACTACAGCAAGACATAATTTCCCCCGGCGGCTCGTTAAACTGGGTCAAAGGCCGACTTTCAAGTCGTACCGCGGGG
>NW_009233932.1:3951-4911 GCF_000690835.1 Fulmarus glacialis | reverse complement strand
AGGGGAGCGCTGCACCCCCCGCACCCCCCCGCACCCCCCATGGGTCTTTCACCAGCTCTCCCCAGAGCCCCTGCCCGTCTGCCCGCTGCTGCAGGTATCCTGCGTGCCCGGTCCCCAGTCTACACATTTAAACTTCATCTCCTTTCTGTGCTTTTCTCTAGTGGGTAAAAACTGACTTTTAAAAAGTTTTTTTTTAGCACCGATTAATATTAAAGTGCATCTCCTTAGGGGTTGTTTAAAAAAAGGCAGAGCCTTTGAAGGGGGGAACTCTGAACTGCACCAAACCACATAATTCAATTTATATTATCTTGTTTAAATTAATGCTGGGTTTTAAAAGGCTGTTTAAAATCAGGACAAAGAAATCACTGGCAATGTTAACTGTGCCACTTAGAGTAAATAGGCTTTTGCAGAGAAACGTACAAATAAATACACTGTTCTAGCGGCCCCACTGATCATTTCATAATGAAAGCAGGCAGGCAGATGAATTTCCTTTCAGTGAAAACACACAGAAAAATAACAGGCTCATGGTTATTTACTTTAGGTTTTGAAATGAAATTACGGTAATTATTTTGCTCTTCAGAACACGAAATGCAGAATTAATAGAATTCACAGAAGATGAATATTCAGTTATCCAGGTTTAGGGGTCTTTTGTGGCTGGTGCTGAAGCCATAAACAAACATTCCTTCGGAGAGCTGTCCCCAGCAGGGCTGTCTGCCGGCAGGTCCCTGCTAGGTGCAGTTTTTGCTCCGCTCGGGAGCCCGGGGGTGCGGGGCTGCCCCGGGCCGGCCAGGCTGGGCGATGCTCCATGCCATGCTCCATGCCATGCTCCATGCCATGCTCCATGCTCCGGACGCTCCCGTGCCTCCGGGCACGCCACGGGCCAGGGCACCTTTCCCAATTACCGGAGCCAGGAGCGGCGGCGGGGGCCGGTGGGGGGGAAGGGCGGGGGAGCGTTTTTCG
>NW_009233932.1:281-3859 GCF_000690835.1 Fulmarus glacialis | reverse complement strand
GACAAACAGTTGAAAAGTTTGTAATCAAAACCTGCTCCTGTTCACAGAGAGGTTTTCCCAGGAAAGCAGACCAAAGAGTACGTGACTGGTGTCACCTGTAGTCCACAAACAACCAGGAATTGTTTAGATGATAAATTTAGATGGTGGAGCCCAGAGTACGGGGTTGTATGCTCAGTGTGGGCTCAAACTCCAAAACAAGTTATTTTTGTTGTTCTATGTCACCACTGTCACGAGTGGCCCTGCTCGTTGAAGTGACCAGCAGCCACGATACTGACTCTCAAGCGGTCCCTGCTCTCGGTGCGAGGGAGCAGGATTGCACCCCCAGGCAAGCGTCCGCACGCACACGCCAGGTGACGTTGTTACTGCATTGCAAACCCACTCCGACCAAATAACGCGTGTTTGTGTTCCACGGACTGAGGCTTCAGAAATCATGGCTTAAATAAACCAGAAATGATTACGATTAAAAACCACTGCGGCGGCTGTGCCACGGTTTCCCGCACACCGCTGAGCCCGTGGACTCGGGGACGGCTGCCCCGACTCTGTGCACGGGGACGAGATCACCACCCCCAGTGCCAACGCTTTTAAAAGCTGACGAGCCCCAGGTCTGGCTTTGGCTGTCATCTGGATCTAATGATGGGGAGTGCCGCTCGTGGGGTCCTGGCCCTGGCCCTGCACAGGGCCATCAGCATCGGAGCGGGACCAGCGAGTCCTGCCCGCCCTGCCACAGGGTGCCCCGGCTCCGGCCCCGCAGCACCGCCATTTAAAGAGCATTAAGGGCAAGACTTATTTTTCCAGCTCACAACTATACGTTAGAAAACACACAGGTGAAGATTTTTGAAAGTATTTTTCTGCTCAAAATGGCAAGGTCATTTTTGTTTTGTTTTTGAAAGCAACAAACCACCATATGGCAGTTACTAAAAGAAACGGATGGGAAAAAATGAACTTTGAAACAGTGAAATGCATCGAAACTGGCTTATTCTAGTGCTTGCAAGAAAGCAGGTCCTTTGGCAGCGGCGTCCTCGAGCAGCCTGCCCGTGCTTTGTCCCTGGGGCCACAGAGGTCTTCAACACTTCTGCTTGCATCCAGACGTTGTATGAAGCAGGTCGAACAGGAATATCTGCAGGCTACAGCTCCTGAGCCTGGTCGGCACCAGAGCCAGGAAAACACCCTTCCCGCAGAAATCAAACCTATGGAAGGGTGTTTCCATCCTGAAGCTCTGACCGTAGGTGTGACACGGTGCAGACGCCCTGGGGACCGTCCCCTCGCCCCAGGATGTCCTTCCTCTCCTCGCCCCGCGACCCAGCTGCTCCGGTGCCCATCGCTCCGCGACGCCCCTCGTGCACGAGCAGAGCATTTCTGCAGGGGGGCTTAAATCTCCCAAAGGAGACAAGGCAAATCCGTAATGCCACCACCATCTTTGAGTCCCAGGCGGCACAGCCTCTCCGCTGCCCTTCAAACCCGCTAGCCACTGCCAAAGCTCTGCTGGCACCACTGCTGACGGGGACAGCCCCGAGCCACCTCCGAGTCCCGTGGGGATCTGCTCTGGGACCGGTTCTGCCAGTTCCGCAGTTTGAATTTAAAGCGTTACAGAAGATTTCCTCCTATTTCCCTTTTATAGGCTATTTCTTTAAGATTCATGCAGCCTTACAGAGGGAGGTATTAGAACAGCACGAGCTAACATGTTTACAGCTTCACGTTTAAATTTGAAAATGTGTTTTCTAAACTGGTGGCTGTATATTTTCAGACCTTTCCAAAGCACTTGTTTTTCTTTGTGTAGCTTCTGCTTCATTATTCTAATTTAATAAAACCATAGCTAAGGCAGAGAGCCGACTCTTTCTGGCTAATGACAGACTTTGATTTGTTTGTACTTCTTGTTATAGATTTTTCCTAATTACAAGAATTTTTCAGAGGCAGTTGAAAAAATAAACAAGCAGCTGGTTTGAATGGGCAACCTATTATTGTATTTCCTAGAGCTGTGGAAAAAGTATTACATTCACAGTAGGACGGTTTTCAACAGGCAGGCAGAAAAGGCGTTTTTCGGTTGGGAGTCCATCTCACCTCCCTCCCTCCCCCCAGCGTTACTGCCAAGAAAAAGCTAATTTTTCTGGTACCCCTGGAGGCACCCGCCCAGCTCAGAGTGCGACGCGTGGGCTCTCCCCACACCCTCCGCAGGCAGGCAGGGCAGGGAGGAAGAGGAGCAGCATCCCCGGGGGCCCGAGAGCAGCCGTGCTGGGTGAGGGAGAAGAGGGGTCTCCAGGGTCTGGATGAGCATAGAAGGGACTGCAAACATAGCAATAGCCTTGCCTGGAAGATGCTTTTCAAAGCAAAGACAAACAGCCAAGAAGCAGGGCGACTAACTCTGCAGCGGCTTGAGCCCAGACCGAGAGACGCACCCGGAGCCGCCCCAGAGCCCGTGGGGCTCCCACCTCCCCACGGCGCGGAGAACCCTTCAGCAGCTCAGCTGCTGCCAGGCCACCAGCACCGTACATGGTGGCCGCGGTGCTCCGTCCCCAGCCCAGGCGCTCTCCCCGCGGGTGCCAGCCGCACCAGCCCCCCCTCCCAGCTGGACCACAAATACAGCGGGTAGGACCTGCCTAAGCACGTAGACACCATCCAAACAGGGGCTTCAGAAATCAGCCCACCAAGCACAAAGCCTTTCGTATGAGTCTCAGAGTTGGGTGCAGTGTCACCCAATTCACACGTATCCATACAACAACTTCCCATTAAATACTGATGGGAATATCTCCTGAGGTAAATGCAGACTTTTTTTTCCAAGCAGATGATGCTATTTATTGCACAAATGTACATATTTTAAAGTCATATGTAAGCTCTTGCAATAAGCGAGCGAGTTTCTGGTTGTGGGCAGGAGCGTGCCAAATACTGAAGCAGACCTTCCTTAGCAAACACAGTCCTGCTGTTGCCAATCGCTGATTTGGCCACTTCTTGTTGTGCAGTTCATTAGAAATCACGCACATGTTATAAAACTGTATTGCTAAATGCCTGGTTAGCTCATCCAAGTCAAAGTCCCTGCATGTTTGATTCATTCTCTGAACAAAGACTGATTTTCCTATGAAAACAAACCACTACGTGCTTCTCTTCACCCCTTAGGCAAGAGGATTTCTGGAGGTGGTTTTGTTTTTTTTTTTTCCTTAAAGATAACATACTTGATTGGAGAAACCATTTTAAGATGCGAATCAAAGGAAAATTCAATTAGGAGCCTGTGTTCTTTACTAGAGCAAATCAGGAAAAAGTTGTATTTAAATCAAACAGTTCACATTTTCCCTTGGCAACATGTTGTAAGGGCTACAACCCCAGAAAAGTCAGCCAACACTTAGCCAGTCTGCCTCTTTAGCTGCCCCAATTTTTGCAAAGCGGCAAAGAAATGCAGCAACGCAGTCACTGAGATAATGCTGTTGGAATTCCTCTGCTAACTCCCCGGTGCATCGCTGCTCACTGTAGCAAGGCGCATTAGGTAGCAAGTAGTTGTTCTGGATACCAAGGTGCAGAGAAAATGCTGAGCATTTCATAAAGGAAGGAACTGGACAGCCTTCCGTGCATTGCAGCTGTGCATCACCTAT
>NW_009233932.1:0-263 GCF_000690835.1 Fulmarus glacialis | reverse complement strand
ACCCCCCCCCCGCCCGGCGCCCGCCGGCGCGGAGCCGCTCCACGCTTCAATGCTGAAGTGTCTCAGAAGTGTTGTCAAGTGGCGCTTCCCTTCACTCCCCCCGTCTGGAGGATGATTAAGCCATTAAACCAGAACAATTAGGCACTCCTGCTGGTACATAGAGTGCTGACTTACGGGACCGCCGCGCAGCCCTGCCGGGGCTCGCTGGCCAGCGGGGGGTGATGCGGGGCACAGCAGGACCGGCGCAGGGCTGGGGTGCCACA
>NW_009233931.1:0-319 GCF_000690835.1 Fulmarus glacialis | reverse complement strand
GACTTGTTCTCCAGACCCTTCACCAGCTTCGTTGCCCTTCTCTGGACACGCTCCAGCACCTCAATGTCCTTCTTGTAGCGAGGGGAATAGGACATTCAGTCTCTCCCTCTCTTTTTCTCAGCTCTTTAGCACTTTCTTCTTTTTCTGCTTTTACTTCTTGAGAATCCTCCGTCTCATCTGCATCACGTCAAAGATCAAGCGTTATGTTGGTAGTGGTGGTAGTTTCCAGCAGAATAAAGGGGCTTTTCATTTCCCAATCCAATCCTGCATTTAAAAATGTAAAAGCACAGTATTCTCTCCCAAAGCCTTTCAAAAGAAA
>NW_009233930.1:5760-16426 GCF_000690835.1 Fulmarus glacialis | reverse complement strand
GAGGGCCATGAAAATTATCAGGGGGATGGGACGCCTCCCCTCTGAAGAAAGGCTGAGAGTTGGGGTTATTTAGCCTAGAGAAGAGAAGGCTGCGGGGAGACCTTATTGTGGCCTATCAGTACTTAAAGCAGGCTTATAAGAAAAATGGCGGCAAAATTTTTAGCAGGGCCTGTTGCAACAGGACCAACGTAATGGTTTTAAACTAAAAAAGGGTAGATTTAGACTAGATATGAGGAAGAAATTTTTTACGATGAGGGTGGTGAAACGCTGGAACAAGTTGCCCAGAGAGGCGGTAGATGCCCCATCCCTGGAAACATTCAAGGTCAGGTTGGACGGGGCTCTGAGCAACCTGATCTAGTTGAAGATGTCCCTGTCCACGGCAGGGGGTTGGACTAGATGACCTTTAAAGGTCCCTTCCACCCAAACTATTCTATGATTCTATGAAATAATACAAGAGCAGGTATATTGGAAGCAAACGTTTCAACATAGATGGAGCACAGATCAAAATCATGGATGTCAGAACAAAAATTCAGGTTTTCATCAGTTAAATCTGAGAGGAGGTTCTTTTGGCAAGTCAGTTTACAACTTGGTCATCACAGCCAAAAATATGGCGCATGTTCCTGGCACTGATGGTTATGGCTGGCTCTCTCAGCTTTATTTTTTTGGCATCAATACATGTCTTACACTAAGGCACTTCTGTTAGTATTTTTTCCACATCATCTTTTTATCTTTTGGTAAACAATCTTCTACATTAGTATTTTTTTCTCGCACGTCTTGTAAAGCGCTTTATCTGATGGCATGACCAAAGCACAGCTGATGCAATTGCAGTTCAGTTTAGAAACCCATTCACTGGTCCATGCACAAAACTCTAGAGGATAATTTCCAAGGTTGTGGACTCCCTAAGCATTTCTCCGAGTATGACTACCATCAGACTGTCTGACTATCCTGTTTTTCACTGAACCACTACCTCTCCAAAATAATTTCATTTAATTTCATTTGTATCATTCTCTTTCACTTTGGCACAAGACACTAGAAGCATATCTATCAAAGCTTAAGGTAAAGGTCAGCAATAATGTTCAAAGCAAAAATACTAAAGGCAAATAAAACATACCATGCAGTCTGGGAAGTTTAGCAAAAAGATATCATCCTGATTGTTTTTAGTATGTGTCAGCCAAAGCCTTCACAGCACTGACAGTTCTGGGGAGCAACCTTGTCCTTCGAACCACCACTATGCAGGGTGTTCTCTTTCTGTACCCGGAATGTACATCTCGTGTTTCTTTTCTTTTGTCAGATACAAATGCCATTTCAACAGTTCATCTGCAGTGGTGATGTCAGTGATACATTTTTTATATGGTTTTACTATTTTCTCCCACTTCACACATTTCTTTCAAGATGCCTCTGTGTTACAGATCTGGCTACCAGTCTGCCTTCTTAGGTATCCATTATGCCATACTAACATCTTTTAATATACACGCTGTGTCAAGCACTAGAGAAAATACTACTGACACACACTACATTAGACCTGTGGCTTCCAGCATATTCTCAAGTTCTTTTGGCTACATTATCAAAATAGATGTCAGGCACAGGAATTCTTATTCAGACATGTCCTTGCAGCAAGCAGCTCCCTAACATCATTTTGAGGGTTCCCGAATCACTTTGGATCCTTTTGTTAAATAGGGTTATTCCTTTATTTTCTGACAGGTTATGCTAACAAATTCTTGAGCAATTTGGGTTAATATGACTACTATATGAGGAAGGGACAGCAGAACTTTGTAATAAATTCACAAAAGAATCTCAGGGGACAACTTAAATCCATTTGCTGAGAGGGACAGGAGAATACCTAGCTGCATATTAAGTTTTCTCTCCAAGTGAATTTGGATGCAACTTAGGTGCATGTTTGGTGGCCACAGACATTTTAAAACCACACTCTTTTGGTAGTGTATATCTAGTCCTCTTAAACAAATATAGACGACTTTTTACAAATGAGACCTTTATAAAGTATGGCAGAAAAAGTATTGAACTCTTTAAAGGATACCAGATACATTTGTCTTACGAACTTTGCCATTCTGTATTCAGGAAAAAAAATCAACTAGAAAATATTATTTTCTTCTGTGAATATTACCATGAAAAATTAACACAGCAGGTCAGGAACAGTGGTATTTTCTGATTTTTAATGTTGTCTTTTATCTGGTATACTTGTAAAAACATGTATTTTGATATTGTGACCGATTTAAACTAATCCAGAATCACCAATCTGTACCCTCTTTTCATTCTTTTTTACTGCAGTTTGTGTCAGGAAGCCGTTTTATGAGAAGTGCATCCTCAGCCATATCAATCTCACAGTGTTATATACTCTGAAAAAACTGTTTTTCACAAGAACTTAACAGCTAGATTTGGTATTTGAATGCTCTGCATTTGACTAGTCAGTAATACTACTACTGCTCTGTAGAACAATGCTATCTTTCTGATTTCTGGTCATGTGCCTATACCCAGTAATCTTACATATCTTTCTTTGACATCTTTCTTTGGATTGCATCAAAAGATAAAAGTTACTTTTAAAAAGTAAAAAAACATTCTGATATAGAGCAGATAGTCTTCCATCATGAGAACATGTATAAGTAAGTGGAAAACTTCTTGTAGGCTATTACAAGAAACTATGTTCATTTCAGTTTCTATTTCTCTGAATTGAGCATACGTATAATTAAATACTTAACACTTGTGCTTGGTTTTAGGTTTCAGTAAAACTCATACAGCAGCAATTCCCCCAACTCTAGGGAATTACCCAACCCCAAGCATGTGGAAAATATCCCAAAATATATAATGTAGTACAGTGAAATGTGGCAAATGAGTTTACTTTGTTTCTGCTGGTTTAAATCAAATGAAGACAGTACCTTACTTAGTAAAAAATAAATGTATGTTTCAGGTAGATCTTTCTTTCTTTCTTTTTTTTTTTTCTTTTTTTTTTTTGTGGATTTTCTTTATATAAAGGAAATGGAGTTAACAGATGAGGAAGAAGCAATCAAAGCAAATCTGATGAATGATGAGGCACTGCCTCCAGAAGTCCTCGATAACATTGTTCTTGACTGGTGGAGGAAAGAGCCGTTCCGGTAACTGTAATTAGATTCTCTTTCTTTAATTAATCTTAGGAAGTATATCATCCACTGTGTCCACAATTACAAATAACTATTGCAGAGATTATTTCAATGCTCTTGTACTTCTTATGAATCATGACCTACCTCTCAGTCTTGGTTTTGTTGCTCTATTTTGATTGATATTTTGAAAGTAATATAATGTCTCATGCGCTCTACACAGGACTGGGCAAAAGTACTACTTAGCACACTTGAATTGGATTAAATCTTCTGAATAGCCAGGTAGTTTTCGTGGGCTTACAGGATAGATATGTAAATAAACCTTTTATGTTTTCATGTAATTAATAAACATGGAGAGCTGGAATCCAGCTGTAACTATTGTCTTCCACATATTGTAAATATTGTGTGGGAAGCAAAGACAAAGTATCAATGGTCTCCAAAATAATACAGAATCAGGTTATCTTGTGCATTCATCACAATCTGTACTCCAGTGATGTATCCACAACAGACTTCCTTTCATATCAGAAAGTACATCCATAACACTGTGATAAATGTGGATTATTGTTGCATAAATAAATAACATCATTGACTCCTGGAAAGCAGGCTGGCTTTTTAGGATGTAATTTCAGCAGGGAAAATCCCTTTTTCCATGTCCAATCTCTTCCATCCATTTCCATCCAGATCATAGCTGCTGGCAGCTTGACCATTAGGTTTCAATTCCTAACAGTATGAGAAATGCTTAAAAAGAATAAACAAGATCCTGAAATAAACTTCTGTCCTGTCAGCCCACAGATAGGGGACAACGTTCTCTTAATGGTGCAAAAATAGGGAGATCAGTTTTAGGAAAAAAGAATGCACCAAGACAAAATATTACACAGCATTACACATAACGTTGTAATATTATATTATATAAATTGTTTCATCAGGGACTGTATAGCAGAAGAGAACCTTCATCGTGATACATATCATGATCGATATCCTCCCCCCAACCTTTTCCCACAGCATCCAGGACCACCTGTTCTTCCATTCACTCCCACTCCTTGTAGCTGCTTTGGTTTTCTGCATTTTTGCAATGTATCCTATTAAGGTCTAAAGTAATAAAGAGAAATACTAACTTCTTATTAACACAACATTCAGCTTTACAGAGCTACTCATCTAATTTGAGATTGTAAGAGCTCCAACAAGCCACAGAGCTTTCTAGACATATCTGACCTGTTTTTAATATCTATAGGAAGGGAGATGTAGGTCATGCTGAGTGGCAAAATTCTCATCCTATACTAGAGAAGAAATTGTCAGGCATTTCTGAAAAATAAATTTTCAGGCGACAAGCTTTCTGTGGCAGATGTTACCAAAATAATATTTGGGGCACCTTCTATTTTTTTGAGAGCAGTGCCTAAGAAGTACTGTTTTCAGAGTCAAACAAGCAATACTGAAGACACAATTTATTTTGGCTTTTTAAAGTTCTTTCTAAATGATTAATCTCTGCACATTAAAACCTCAGAAGAAATACATTTGTTAGTACACCAATTAAAATACATAGTGAAATATCAGTTTTACATTGTCAAAAGATAATACCTGAAAGTATTTTTTTAAGTTTACTGTTAACATATACATTTAATAAGGGAGTTTAATTTTTTTTTTTCAAACTAATTGCATTTTCACTGTGTTGCACTTTAAACTACATTGTGTAATGATAAATATCTTATTTTCCAATTAGGTCCACGGGGTTTATACTGGATGGTTTCCCTCGTACTTTAGATGAAGCCCAGTATTTGTCAGAACAAGGACTCTGTCCTGATGTTGCAGTTTATATTCAAGTAGAAGAAAGTGATGTTCTTGACCGTCTTTTTCCTCCACGTCTGAAAAAATGGAAAGAAAGACAGTATAAAAGGATGGAAAATAAAAAGAAACTGAAAGACCTGAAAGCAAAAATAAGGGTAAGTTTTCAGTCCTGTCTCCTTTTTTGTAATTTCAGCAGCACAACTCTGAACAGAGATTCTGAAACTCCCAAAGCAGTGAAGAGCACACAGAGAAACGGATATGGGAGCCAGGAGACACAGCCCCACAAGTTCACAGCATTCCTAGATTTACCATAGAAACCAAAAAGAATTTAGGACTCCTTTCCTCCTCTACACAATTAATTCATGCAGGAGTTTAGATATCTCACAGCCCAAGAAAAGTAGCTGTGCTGCCAGACAACTGGCAGTTGGACAGAATGCCAGACATCTGGAAAGTCCTGGACAAAAGGCAACTAGATGGAGAGAGTGAATATGGCCATAAAAAATAAAATACGCAGCTCACGCACCGTACTGTTGTTGCATGCCGGATTCCCTGAGCATGTGCTGTTGAGTTGATCTGCATCCCCCATAGGCTGACTTCACACGTACTGTATGGTGTATGTGTCTGTGTTTCCAACTAGGACACTCTGCAGGGAAATGTAATAGCACTAAGCCACATTCTCAGTGCTATTGCAGCTGCACAGTCTCCCATTTGAACAAAGCTGTGCCTACTAGTGAACAGATTACAAGTTACTTGAAGTAACCTGAAACGTCTATGCAGACATTTACAATCGGCACATGCAATATATTCAAGGTTCTTAACTTACTATAAAAGTGAAATGAAGTACTTCACGTGTACTATCAGAAAAGGTCAGAGCATAAGTTACTACAGAGCAGCTGACACACAGGAAGTTAGTACAACGGAATTTGGGGCAAGGCTCATACAACACCAGTAAGTTTTCTGAACTGCTTGTGCCAGAGGTTGGCCTTGAGAATGCATACAATCTAGGAGAGTTAAAATATTTTTTCAATTTAGTCTTTCCTGATGCAAGTTGGAAATCTTGCTAGAAAAGGTGGATTCTAGTGACCAGCCTACATTGCTGTACTAAGCTCACCCTGTAAGCAGTTACTCTGATAATTCAAGTGGCAAATACCTGTGCTACAGATCCTAGGGTCCAAACTTCTAATGAACAGCATAGGCATCAATATGGCTTCTGATGACAAAGGAAAATAACACATTCCTATATAAAACACATATGCAAAACAGTGATACAAATTCATAAAGGCATTAAGAAGTAAGGAAAGATCAGAATCAGGATTTCCCGAGTAACAGTAATTTGATATTTTTCCTCACATGTATTGCAATATAGTTTTTAGTTACACATTGAGTATTTTTCCATAGCATCCAGTTGGTAAGCAAATCAGATGGTGTTGTGAGAATGCAGCACTGCTGAGTGTACTGTTAACCCTTCTTTTGTTACTAAAGCTGGAGAGTCTGGGAAAAGCAGACAGAGCAGTTGAATGCCACCCTAGAGTCGTCTTCTCCACTGAAAGAAGCTGGCAACAGGACACTGAGAGCAATGAGTACACCTGCAGTGCAGTGTCATTCAGGAACACTGAAGTTTAGTCACAAGAGTAGAGAAAATCAGTCTGTGCAGAGTTTCTTGCTGCTCTGCTTAGAATGCTCTGGTATCCAGGCCACTTCTCTTGGACTTAACATGGATTTCTAAAACTGCACTATTGCCTGCGTGTTGACATACTCAGTTTCTCTGATCTCAGTCCAGGCTACAGCATTACAGTGTGCAAGAACAGCAATTACAGATTGAATCTCCATCAACCCCACTGGCCTTAAGTAGAATGCTTCTGCATATTACTTCTGAGTTAGGATTTAGCCATCAGGTATTTGACATGTATCTACTGAGTATGTATGGGGGACTATATTTCAAATGCTTATAACTTGATCAAAATTGGGCAATTCTAAACAGGCACAGGGAAGAGCATACATTTAATACTATGCTCAGTCGCCCCGTTGCCAAATGGCAGAAGCCACCTATAAGTTTAGAAACTCCGTAGTTTACCAATAAAAATATTATAATATTTTCAGCGTGATCAGAATCAGTGTCTTTTTTCCCCCCCAATCTCAATCTCAGAAGTTGCCAAATTAGTTTTACTAAAATTTACTTACATGTTCACCTAGTAGAGAGATATATCTGGTCTGCAAAATTTCAAGCTGCACAGATAGTATTTTTTAACATCAGAAGCAACTGGAAACAGAGTTTTAAGGTGGAAAGAACAACATTAATTCTAGGTCACATTACCAATTCTCAGAGGAGAGATTTTATTAGCAAATGTCATCCTCTTACATCTTTTTTTCAATAACAGGATGAGAGGATTGCTAGAAGAAGGGAAGAACTTTTAGCAGAACAAAACCAAAAGAAACAGGAGGTAAGAAAACAAGCTAATAAGAAAGATTTTAAATAGAAGTGTTTGCATTTGTATCTCAGAAATTTCTTGAGCTTTTAGTCACAGAGTTTTCAGGGCAATGTAGAATAGTAAAAATGTGATAGACTGTCAGAAACTTCTACTTTCAAAAATAATTTCACATGATGTTTAAATTGTTTTAGAAACTACTGACTCATGAACACTAAAAACAGTTTTAAAAGAATTCTCAATGTGTGCTGCAATTCAGCAAAATAGTTACGAATGTGTTTAATGTGTCTAATTTGTAAGCATAAGAGTAGCCCCATTAATTGCAATTAGGCATGTGTTTTAAGTATCCTGTCAAATCCATGGTTAATCCAGAATAAGATTGTACCACGATTTCTGCCCAAACTCAATTACAAAGTATATTTATAAATACATTACTGTACTACTTGACTGCTGTCGTGGTTTAACCTGGCAGGCAGTCAAATACCACACAGCCGCTCGCTCACTCCCCCCGCTGGTGGGGCAGGGAGAGAATCGGAAGGGTGAGAGTGAGAAAAACTCGTGGGGTGAGATAAAGACAGTTTAATAAAACAGAAAAGGGAAAATAATAATAATAATGATAGAATATATAAAATGAGTGACGCACAATGCAATTGCTCACCACCCGCACTGACCGATAACCAAGTAGCAACCGGTACTTCCTGGATCACACTTACCATTCATATACTGAGCATGACGTCACATGGTATGGAATACCCCATTAGCCAGCTGGGCTGGCTCTCCTGATTATGTTCCCTCCCATCTTGTGTACCTAGCTCAGTCAGTAGCCATGGGAGCTGTCCTTGACTAGGAGGGTACTTAGCAACAACTGAAAACATCAGTGTGTTATCAACATTCTCCTCATACTAAATCCAAAATACAGCACTAGGAAGAAATTTAACCCTATCCCAGCCGAAACCAGGACAACTGCTCATGAAATTCTGTCAACTACACTTTCAGCTAACATGCTTGTTTATAACAAAGTCCTGCCAAAATACTATACCATGTATGAAAAAAATAGTCTTATCAAAACTGCAGTGTAGCACTTCAGTTTTTTAAGCACTCTTGGAACTGGTACAATGCTTCACTGTATGCACTATGCAATACCTCTGTATTTTCTTCTGAAATACAATTCTAGAATTTACTAGATTTTTGCTTACAATAAAGGATACCCCAAAATGAGGTTTTGTTGAATTAATGATTTTTCTAATTAAAAAAGAGACATGAATGTCGTATGTTCCTTCAAACCATCTGTATCACAGACATGAAACAACAAAATATTTTACCTTTATAGGCTTTAGCAAATAAGAAGCATTATGAAGCCACTGAGGAGGAAGATGAGAATGGAAATGAAGATATTGAAGCTATACTTGAAGAAGAGTTTTTAGAAGAAGAAGAAGAAGAGGGTGAAGAAGAACAGGAGGTTGATGCTGTTGAACGCATACAAAATGAAATTGCAGAAAAGTTTGATTCAGAAATACATGGTTTAAAAGGTGTACAGGTACCTATTCCACTGCTTATTTTGTTAAATTATATGATTGCATGATGCAAGAAGATTTTTCAGTTTTATTTGTCAAATTTAAAAGTTATAGTGCTTAAACAATCGTGCTGCTGTACTCACGATCTAAATATGTGGGCAAGATGAAGGCTGTAGTGAGAAGGTATATACTTTAAAAAGTAAATCATTTATAAGACTAATATTGTGAGGAAAAAAACAAAGGAAACTTTTGGGTAGACCTACCCAGTCTTGGGGTCCTTATTTCCTTTTTGATAGGTCAGTTGATGCAGACGACTGAACTAGAGAGTCATAAATATATGAACAGTATTTCAAAATAATTTTTAAGGCAAAATTCTTATTAGACAACTCTGATTTTTTATACAGTTCTTAGTAACATAATTTTCTTGAAATCAGTGCAATTACCTATGGTGAGGTGACCTCATCTAAGTTTAGATATCTGCAATGTTAAGGCAGTAAGTAGATTGGTGCCATTTGTTTACTATATACTAAGTATCTTACTTCAGGAGGAAACTAATCATGATTTAGAAGAAACACTATCCACTGACCAGAGAGAAAGTTTACAGAAGTAGATAGCCAAGACATAGATGTAAGATTTGCAAAACTAATCCAACCTTTACCAACACCCTAAATGTGACTGATTCACTTTATTTTAATAGTTATTGGATTAAATGTCAGATGAATCAAGAATAAACTCCTAATATTCTTTGCACTACAAGGAAGCATAAACTGTGTGGAAAAGATTAAAGTTTTGTGCTCAGAGATTCACCTTTCCATTAATTTTGGAAGAAGGTGAATTGAAAGTAAATTCAACTTTCAAAAATGACCGTAAAATGTCATAATTTTATTGAACTATTCAATGCATATAATAAAGTATGCCAATGATAATCACAAAAATAATTTTAGGGGTTCTGAATGAAGCTTGTGGCTAATTTCACTTTTATGAGCATAAACTGAATTTGCAAAATAGAATTGGAAAGAATTTAGGATAAGGCCCATGAGAGACAATAAACCAGAAATCCCGCTAACAGCCTTAGGTCTTTACGTGAACAATACAATGTTTCAAGTTAAAGCTAGTGGAATACTATAGTTCTTGGAGCATTTTCCTCTCTGTCATTTGGGAGCATATTGTTTGTTGCATTAGTAAACTGATGAAAAATTTGATCAGAAAAGGAACAGGCAATTAAGAGAGTCAGCAACTTTTGTTTCTCTCAAGAAGTACATAAATTTCAGCGACAAGATAGGTGACTAGTGTTTTAGAATTCATTATTATATTGAGTTCTGCTTATGACAGTAAGCAGAAAGATCCAAGACTGTGGATCTAGGTAAATATTGTCTGTAAGTTGAGGAATTACACTGAAGTACTATCATTTGTAGCAGTAGAATCATACTATTCTAGGATTCTATGATTCTGTGATTCATATAATAGAATTACATATTGGGACTAGATACTACTAATATCCCCCAGTTACAGCTTACTCAATACTTTTCCCATAATTTTTTTAATTCCAAGAACATTTATGCCTTTATAAATAACTTTAAATAACTTACTATTTCTGATTCATTATTCAAGACTCTACTGTTCTCTGATTCTTTAATTGTTGGTCCTCTTTGACATTGTGGAATCTTGGTCTTTAATGGAAAACTAAATGATGACATTAAAACACATTAGCACTTATAAAAGTATTAGGTTGCTAGAAAAAACTCTGTAGAAAATGGATTGGTTTTATATTTTAGTTGAATAAGCTGGGGAATAAGAAGTCACCAGAGAGCAGCAATATTTTTAGAGAGTAACTAAATAAGCCATCCTAAATTGT
>NW_009233930.1:0-5748 GCF_000690835.1 Fulmarus glacialis | reverse complement strand
GGAAAGAATGATACTTGATTTTTTTTTTTTAATAAAACATACTTCTCAAGCTTTAGCTTTATCATAGTAGATTCCTCAAAGTTAACTGTCAGATTGTCCTTTTTTTTTTTTTTTTAATAGTGTGATACTTAATGTAGGCTGGGTAATTTAAACTTCAATGGGCAAGAAGACCAATTCTCATCTCAAATCAAATCTTGCTGATTTACGATGACGAAGAACATGCTCAAGAATCTTGCTGTCAGTCATTACTGAAAATCTGATCGTATTTATGATTCTAATATTTCATTATGTTTTCATTAACCAGGAAGAACTTGAAAAATTGTTAATACCACAAATCGAGATCAATGGAGGACAGAAGCCTCACATCGTACGCTACCAAATATATAGCAAGCTGAATTCTCTAATGGAAAATCGTGGAAGCATTTTTGAGAAATGTTACCCAATAAGTTTGCCACTTGCACATAAGATGCTAGTTTTCTCATATAAATTTCCAAGTTCATTTGGTCAGTGGGATCCAATCAAGGTAATGTTCTTAAATAGCTGAAGAATATTTTCAAGAAGTAATACTTTTTAAAAATATATTTCACATAAAAAAATATTATCAGACAGTAGCAACTAATACCAGAAATATTTAATGAAAACTACATTACTGAATCAAAACTACACCACTGAATATACAAAAATACAGCAAGCATTGATAATAAAAGGTGCTAGTCTTTTCAATGTTGCAGCTAAATTAAGGCTGAGAGGCATTTAGTAAAATCTGTTAATTAGCATTGGTGACACAATTAAAGATGGCACTGAATCAGAAAGAAATGCCTAATTCTTAATGATACACAAAACACAGGACAACAGAGAAGGTCTTAAAGCCTTCCAGAAGCAGTGAAAACAAACTGAACAGATTTGGGATTTGAGTTTGTAGGAAACCACACAGGTGGCCACCAACCCTAGCAGTGGCAAAAAAGTAACAAATCTAACAAATGTTAAATGTATGTAATTCATCAGCAGTAATTTTTTGTTGTCAAAATTTACAAATTTTGAAGAGCAACAAATCTAATTCCATAGTATTTTACTAGATATCGGGAAAGTCGAGGTCAGAAAGTACTCATGTCTACCCCCAAAAGTGGGCTGATAGAGTTTTATAGGTAGCAAGTGAAATGTTAGCAGGTAAATTTTTGGTTTTAATGCTAGAAATAAAAGCAGGTTGGATTGTGAGTAAATCAGAAATAAAAAGGAGGATTGATTAAAAAACACCCCCGTGAACAAGATACAGAAAACAGGAAGTTCCTGAAGGAAACATACTTTGGCCTTCATTTTACTATGCTAATTAATCAAGTAACTTTTATTCCCTTTTGTATAGTTATCATGTCAGGTCTTCACCTGTTCCAAATCACGTTTATCTTTCTTTAACCTTGGCAATCAGAATTGTATATAGATCAGCTCTTATTTTGGTTTTATATAATCAAAATACTTACTTAAAATGTTTTAGGATCAGAATTGCCTTTTCCATGGCTGCATCAAATTGGCATCTAATAATCTAGGGATATATTAATAGAAATAGGTATTTCTTCTCTTCTGTCATTTCCAATTACTGAACCCCATCTTATATGTTTAATTCTTATTAGTCCCCACACGCTAGACCTGGTACTTTGTTCTATTAGATTTCACTACATTTTTGTCATTCCATTTCTCCAATTCATTCATTTATGCTGTATAGTGTTTTCTTACCAACCAAAAAGTACAATTCAGTTAGAAGAAAGAAGTCATAGAAAGCTATTAGACAAAATCAGAGTGGTGTGCTGACAGTGGAAATGTATGTGCTGACAATAATGAAAGGGAAATAGGATCATTTTGAGGGTACTTTAGGATATAATAGAAATTGAAATTGATGAAATTGAATTGATGAAATTGATTATGGACCGGAGGATTTTTTGTAGAAAGGCAGATAGCGTATATGCCAATTACTTTTAGATTAAATTTGGGGGGGAGGAAAGTAGTTATGCAACTGATTAGATAAGCAGAGAATAAAAATGATGAGCTGAGGGAGGAATGGGAGCAGAGATAGAGTAGAACAGACTCCTGTCACCTTATAAATTGAGGGCAAGCACCCTGAAATGAGTTGATGCAGGAATAGGAACCTAAGAATCAGAAAAGGGTCTGGCAAGGTAATGCCATGCAGTAGAACAGTCCCATCTCTTACTGTAACAACCAGATCAACTTATCTATGTATTTACTGACTCCTTCAAAGAATACTAATAGATTTGTGAGGTATGATTTCCCTCTACAAGAAGCTGAGTTGGCACTTCCCCATTATTTCATACGTATGCCTGGAACTACTGGTTTCTTCCTTAATATATTTCAATTTGCTCAATACAGGGTCAGATATACTGGACTATGTTTGCCAGGATCCATCCTGGAGGCCTTTTCAAAAAATGGTGACTTTCTCCACCTTCCTTTTTTGTGGAAGGAAGGCCAATGTAAGCAATAGGTTAGACTTTAGTCAGTAACAATTTCACTTCCGAGTCCCTTTAGAATTACAAGGTGAATGCCATCTGGTCTGGGCAATTTTTTGTACAGATGTCAACAGTTTGTTCTAAAACATCTTTTATTGACACTTTAAGGCAGTTCCTCCAAGAAGGGCTGCAAGAGGGACATGACTAAGTTCTTCCACAGTGAACAGTGGTGCAAGGAATTAATTTAGCATTTCTGCAACTACCATTTCTGCCATTAGTGCTGCTCTTACATCTCAATGATCCATCAACACTACAGACTTTCCAGTGGGCTCTGATGTGTTTGAAAATATTTAATCAGCAGTGTATGTATTTTACCAAAAGCTTTTTTGGCTTGCCTTGTGGTTTTACACTTCACCATAATGTAAGTATTGACATTCTTTTCTGTTTTCTTCATTTGTACATGACTTCCGCTGAATACAATATTCTCAGTGTATCTTCTACTGTCAGGCAGATAAGTGGTTTTAATTCACAGAGGAATAAAATTATTTTCTTTATTCTTTGGAAATTAAAAAAAGTATTATGTTATACCTCTCTCACTACACTCTCTTGATGGACAGAAAGTGTTACGGTACCACCTACTGGAAATAGTAAATATTCTTTCTGTCTTCAATGTTTACTTCATCTTTTTGTACCAGAATTGCGTATGTATGGAAGTTCCTCAGACTCCGACAAAATATTATGTCCATACGTATGAATTTCAGAATGCTTTGATGGTTTGTTTCATACAGTTGGTACTCCTCTACCTGCCTATAAAGCCATTTCTGCAGGACAGAGGGAGAGGAGGCTTTGTCAAACCTAATCAACTGCTTCCCATTTTGTATATGCTACAGCTAAGTGAAGGAGATGTAATCAAGCCACAACAATCTTTCCTGTAATCCATCGACAATATATTTATTTCTTTTCAAGTAAAAAAAATAAAGAAACATTTATGAAAAATCCCATCAAATACATTCGTCAGCCAAAACCTAAACCAGCTGTGCCAGTTAAGATTGCAATCGTGGGACCTCCAAAATCTGGAAAGACTACAGGTAGGAGCCAGTATTATCTATAAAGCAAAACCTTATTTAATGACTGAAGCTGTATCTGTCGTTACTGCTATTAAAAAATCATAAACCATTAATATTGTTATCTTCCTGCTTTTCTTGCTGGGCATAGAATCTTTTACTTACATTCTCTAGTGTCTCGTTTGACAGTCAGATACTTATGCATTGTCCATCTGAATTTTATCCCAGCTTCTTAAGAAGTTAGTGACCTGGACTGGCACTTAGAAAATCCAGACTTACACTATTTATATCCCTTTTATTATTTCTGATTATTTTCTAATTGTTTCTTATTTCTTTCAGTCAATATGATCTAATGTAAAATGAAGAAATATTCCCAGGATCAAGGACCAGAACCCAAAACTCCACACTCCCCAGCCTCTTTCCAATCTTCTAGATTAAAACAAACAAGATTTCTGTCTTTATCCCCTCTCCTTCTTCCTCCATGACTTTTTCAATCCACAGGTCTCTGCCTTTAACTGGAGGAAGACAAAATTCAGCTTACACCATAGCTTAATGATTAGAATAGGATGTTAGAAAAAGAAGAGATGGGTTCAAATTATCTCATATTAAGAAGGAAATTTTAACCATGTTTCCCATTTCCTGGATAAATGATCTAACTGCTAGGCTGTTCTGTAAAAGGGGCAGCAGTGGAATCATATTTTCTAAGATATTTTGTAATAATAGTGACTATTGCTGCTGAGGTTTGTGCTTAATTGTGCATTGGGCATGCTCTGCACATATGCAAAGGTTTGGGTCCTTTAGGGGCCTAAGCAGGGTTAGGTACCCACTTACCAAGATTATGCATTGGAAATGACCCAGGGAATGAGCCAAGAGGTTAGCTTCTAAGACAACGACATACTTTGACTGCTAGGTTGTGAAGTTGCTTATGTAAAAGTTGTGTGTTGAAATCAAAATGTTTTGCAGTTGCCAAGAAATTTGCAAGTGTATATGGGTTACTGCACCTGAGTATGGGAGATGCCATACGGCTAGTGTTGAACAATCAGCCAGAGAGTGAGTTGGCACTTACGTTGAAGTGGCATCTTCACAAAGGACTGACCGTACCTGATGAACTGGCCATCCAGGCTCTAGATGTGGCTCTGATGAATCACGTGTGTAATACCACCGGGTAAGAGTCTTGTTTGGGTTTTGGGGTTTTTTTCAAGACATGCCAGTCCCTTCATAGGCAGTGATTCCCATGTTATCACAGTAAAACAATTTCACTAAAACACATCAGTGGTTTATGCATTAAGAAAATAATCTGTAAAAAATGAGGTTCTTCACATTACTCTGGGAAACCAGACGGAAGCATAATTTTCTGCAATTTTCAGGTAAGTATATTCCAGTAAATCCAAGTAATATGCTTTATGAAAGTTACCTTTTTTCAGTCAATAAGCCAGTATTTTCTATTATCCTTTGAGAACTACTATTTTATCTCTCTTACACTAACTCCTGTACCAACCTGGATGCATATGATTCTCTTTGGTCATGCAGACTGGTTCAGTACTCAAGGTTTTTTCTGTATTTGTTAACAACTGAAGTTATTAAGGAGGAACTGAAACCAGTGAGTCTTTCCACCTCATTCATATGTGATCCCAATTTCCTATGCTCTTTCTTCACCACTAAAACGCCTTCCAAACTGGGCAGACTTAAAAAGGTTCATGATCATGATTTCATGACATTCAACTCCTCTCTCAATAAAGGACAATTGTTACAGGGAAAGGCAATTCTCGAATAATCTCTGAAAATTATTTGAGCTTGAGGTCAGAATTCTTTCAACTTTTCTCTCATGTTAAATACTGGAATATTGTTTCAGTATATTTTGCCCCAGTATTACCTAATACGTGAAAAGCATTTCTTCTTCAATATGATTAAAAAACCTCTTCAAGTACTGTAAATTTTACTTTTCACTTTGAAAACTACTCCTCCCAATCCATATGAAGATTTCCCATAGTTAAAATTATGTTTATGAATGATTGATGTGCCAGAATTTTAAAGTCCACCATTTTTATAGGTCAGAGCCATCCACTTCCATTCCTATACCTTTTGCCCTTTGTGTATTTCCTTTACTCTTTACTATTTCTTATCCTATTTACTTGATTTTTTAAAAAATTTGATTGTAAATTCTTAGGACTGAAGACTGTCTATCAAGTCAGGGCAGTGGTAACTTCATGGCTTTTGTCTCTATTGAGAAT
>NW_009233929.1:18136-19109 GCF_000690835.1 Fulmarus glacialis | reverse complement strand
CGCGGTACTCCCTCCGCCCTGTCAGGGATTTCAGCGGTTTGTACTGGAGCATTGCTAATCCTCAGGGACTGTGGTTATTGCTGATCTGCAGCGTGTGTGAGCGCAGGGGCAATATCCTTGTACGTTCTCTCTCTGGCACAATTGTGTGGGTTGCGACCCAGCCCAAAGTGATTTTACTTCTCTCCATTTCCCCATTCTTAATGGCACCATGCTATCAGAAATATTTTTTTTGTTAGACAGAATCCATTCCACGGCCGCCGTGGCCACAATAACTTCATTTGTTGTTAGGAGGACGGGAGGGGGGAAGAAAGGGTGAGAAAGAGAGAGAGGAGGCCTGCATGCTTGATGTTGAAGAAAAGCCTGTTTGTGCTTAAAACATTGGAGAAATTGTTCAAGAACAGTTCATCCATGTGAAAAACATAACCCCTACATGGCTGCCAAATTCAGTAAGGCCTAGTATGATCAGTTAGGTAAGTGCCAATCCTAAAACTTGAAGCTGCCTGGAGGCAGTTTCAACCTCTATACCCCGTTTGAGGGAGATGTTACTTGCTTGTTCGGGTCAACTCCTTTCCTTTTTTTCTGCTTGTTCCAAACTTAAAAAAACAAACGAAAAGAGAAATTATTAAAAAAAAAAACATAAAAAAAGGTGAGGACATCTGTACATCTGGCAAGTTCCACAAAATCAACACCTAATTCAGGGAGCTGGGATACGGACACCATGTAATGTAAAGGGACCCAGCAGTACCGGAACAGTTACAGGAAAATAATGTGTTTTCATACATTTTATGGCACCTTTAGTTAAACACAGTAACCCACATGTTTTCATACTGTACTAGGATTGGCTGATGGCCATTTCTTCACACCGTCATAACCATATGTTCTCAGGCAGCCCTGTGATTGGCCGCCTGTGTCCTTTGGGCCAGGAAGAACTCAGATATAAAAATATATACATTTATATTCAATATACACATAT
>NW_009233929.1:0-18069 GCF_000690835.1 Fulmarus glacialis | reverse complement strand
CTACATATTAAAAATTATATATATAAAAGCATTTATAAAAATATAGAAAAGAAATATATGTAATTCATGAAAGCATAGGTATAAAATGGATAAAGCATTATTTAATGAGAGCTAATTAGATGACTAATTAAAGTTTAAATGTGAATAGAAAGCAATTAAACAGAAGTTGGGGCTGGGTTGGGCTCTCCCACTTCACCAGGCTGCAGAACATGCCCAACACGTTGAGGGAGGATGACTTCAAGAGGGCTGAGGGGTGCCAAAAGGGTAGGTGAACATGCCCAAGGGCTATGGACCCTTCCTAGGAGGCCCACCAAGGGGCCCATGGTGCAGAGCCTGTTGTGTACAAAGTAGAGACCGATCCTGTGAGCCGGACCAAGAGGCTTCTGTGCCTGCACTCAGCCCAGCAGGATGGCCACACAGGGCAACTCAGGGCATTGCTTGGTGCTGCAAGACACAGGGAATGCTGGCTGCAAAAGTGGAAAACCAGAGCAAAATGCCAACTTCTTAAGAACATGCATGTGGGGGCAATAAGGAAAAGACCCAAAGGGGATCCCAAAAAAGACCAGATGAACCAGAAGAACTGGCCGATGGGCCCATGAACCGCAAACTGGATTTTAAGGTCAGTGTCGCACAGAGAGGATGAGTAGCGGTGGGAAACTCCCTTTCCCTGTGGTTGTGAGGGATCTTACAGCTACCTGTAATGTAAACCAGCACCAGTGTTTCATGCCCATGATCAAAAATCCAGAATGTCAAGGCTGTATTATCTATGACATGGAATGCATGCAGGAGACTGCAACACATATCCCAAACTACATTTTTGCCATGGAGTTATCACCAGCTGCCCCTTGGGATGAAGAAGAAGGGGCAGAAAGGAAAATGGAAGGAGAATGGGAGTTTAAAGGGGACACATGTCTCGTGGACTTCATTCAGTTGTTTATGGACATAAAGTTTTGGGGCCACAATTTTCTAGCAGATAATGCCAAAGGCGATGATGGCTACTTCGTTGTTAGTCAGCTTCTAAATGAAAAAATGCATATGCAATTAATCAGCCAAGGTGGTGAACTCCTATGCATAGAAATACTCAGCCTGAGTATGCATTTCATAGACTTTTTAAATTTTTTACCCATGAAACTAAGCAGCCTTCCCCAAGCTTTGAGTATCAAGATCTGCAAAAGTTATTTCCCCCATTTTTTCCAACACTGCTGAAAATCAAAGTTGTGTGGACCCTCTTCCACCATTGGAATATTGTGGGGTGGACAGCATTATGCTTGAAGAAAAAAACCAGTTCTTGGCATGGCACAAAGCTAATCAGGAGATTTTTGACTTGCAAAACAAAGAGAGTTACTATTGCCGACAAGATTTAAAAATGTTGAGGGAGGCCTGCAGGTCATACAAGAATGAGATTATAGCAATCACCCATTACACATTCTGACAAGAAGGACAGTGAAAAGGTGAAGGGTTTTTGTTGTAGAGATCCCTTGCAGTACATTACGCTGGTCTCTACTTGCATGTCCATGTACCAGTTTATGTTCCTTAAACCTAGCATGGTCACACTTCTCCCTCCAGCCAGCTATCAACAGGAAAAAGAGGTATTTACCCCTTCTGTTCAATGGCTTATGTATGTGGCCAAAAATGAAAATAGTCAAATCTGTCATGTGTTAAAAGATGGTGAATATCAAGTAGGATCCTACTTTTTACATGGCCATGCAGTCATCGATAGGGTGTCGACAGCTTTTTAATTTAATGGGTGCTTTTTCCATGGCTGTATTGAATGCTACCATGAAAATGACTGGAGCCCTCTGTCAGGGGCCAGCTTAGCATATGTGTATTACACAACACAACAAAAGATGGACCACCTGAAGAGAGTGGGTTTTAATATCAGATCTAAATGGGTGCATGAGTGAGTGACTACGACAAAATCAGATGCTCACACTGCTGGTCCCCAGAGATGAGCTTTTTGGTGGCAGGACAAATGCCGTTTGTGAGTATTACGAACCAACCACTGATAGAAAAATACATTAGTATGATTTTGCTAGTCTCTATCCCTTCATCAATAAAACAAAACATTACCTTCTTGGAGGTTACCCTGGAGTTATTTCTGAGAGTTTTGACACCCTCACAGCCTACTTTGGGATGTTCAAAGTAAAGGTCTACCCACCTCAGGGGGTCTTTCTCCCTGTCCTTCTCATGAGAGTGGATGGCAAGCTACTGTTTCCCTTGTGCCGCGCTTGTGCAAAAAGCTGCCAGGCCCTCTGCATCAGCAGTAACAAAGAAGAAGCCCTTGTGGGTACCTGGTATTCCCTGGAACTGAACAAGGCTCTGGAGAAGGGCTACAGGGTCTGCAAAATTTATGAGGTTTGACATTTTGAACAGGGGGTAGGAGTCTTTTCCCAGATTATATAAAACTCCACCTCTGCCAGAAGCAGGAAGCTTCAGGCTACCCAGCGTAATACACAGATGATGTCAAAAAAGCTAATATGTGGAAGATTATGGGCAGAAAGGAGATGTCATTTTGTGGCCTGAAGATATTAAGAAAAACCCTGCCTGCCAAATGCCAAATTGCAAAACCATTTTTAAATTCCCCATGAGGAAAAATGAGACAGAGATCCAACCTACCCAACACCCGCCAGATGAGTTGTAGGGTGTGATGGGTTTTGGCTGGGATAGAGTTAACTTTCTTCATAGAAGCTAGTGTGAGGCTATGTTTTGGATTTGTGCTGAAACAGTGTTGATAACACAGGGATGTTTTCATTATTGCTGAGCAGTGCTTACACAGAGTCAAGGCCTTTTCTGCTTCTCACACCACCCCACATGTGAGCAGGCTGGGGGTGCACAAGAAGTTGGGAGGGGACACGACTGGGACAGCTGACCCCAACTGACCAAAGGGATATCCCGTACCATATGACGTCATGGTCAGCATATAAAGCTGGGGGAAGAAGAAGGAAGGGGGGGACGTTCAGAGTGATGGCGTTTGTCTTCCCAAGTAACCATTATGCATGATGGAGACCTGCTTTCCTGGAGATGGCTGAACACCTGCCTGCCGATGGGAAGTAGTGAATGAATTCCTTGCACTGTACAACTGATAAATTGTCAGACTATTGCAAGAAATCTGCCACAATGAACATGGTTTTCTCACTTTTATCCTTCCCATTCTCTCCCTCATCCCACTGCAGGGGAGTGAGCGAGTGGCTATGTGGGGCTTAGTTGCTGGCTAGGGTTAAACCACGACGTAGGATTACCTCTTCTCTCTGGCTTACAATGTGTCCTCCTGTGATTGTATTGATAAGGATACAGCCACTGTCTCATGGAAGCATGCCAAAGGATGTGTGACCCTGGAGTGTAACGCTAACATTTTCATAGTGTCCTTCACCACGGCGTACCCGGGACTCGAGTTTTGTAATCTCCTACAATGGCTCTGCAAGACCATTGCCTTTATCATGACACAGACTCTGTGACATTTGTGAATCATCTGGGAGACTAGATGCCACTGCTCAGGGGCTATTTAGGTGAGTTGACAAGCGATTTGCCGCCAGACGAGCACATTATGGAGCTTGTGTCCTCAGGCCCCAAATCCTATGGCTACCGACAGTCTGGAGGCAAGTGTTGTTTAAAGGTTAAAGCTATCACTCTAAATGCAAGAAACAGAGAAAATATCAATTTTGAGGCACTGAGGGGTCTTGTGTTGGACTGTATCATAAATCCAGCCAGTGATGACCTTAAGAAGAGCGTGATAGAGCACTGCTCTATCATTAGGAATGAGGAGAAGTGGGCAATAGAAACCAGGACCCTTCAGAAGATGCAGAAGGTAGTCTATGACAAAGAGTACTGACCAAAACTTTAAAAGCCTCCCCTACGGTTTTTGATGATGGGCATGTGCTGGAAGCACCTCTCTTCTGCTATTCTGGCACGGCATAGCAACTGTGGGAATTTCTATTTCATAAAAAGTCTTTTGGAGAATGCCAACCACTACCTCTGTTACACCTTAGAATAATGTGTGGTCTGAATGTTGTTGGCAGGAACTGCTCTGTAAATATTCTTTTATCAAATTTGTGGAGGACTTATCTGAAAGTCTTAGTGATAACCATTTATTTCCCCCTAATAAAGTAAATACGGTTGTGATCAATGAATTGATGAACTCTGCTTGTGAGACCAATGAAACTGAGAAAGCTTTTACTAAGTATGTGCATCACAGGAATCTCAGTGTCCAGAAAGTCTTTGCCAGAGTAAAAAGAGCTGCACAGTCACTCTGTACACAAATTATATGGTGTTATTTGAGAATCCCAAAGACAATCTCCAGGTTGTCTAGCCAGGCAGATGTATCCTGCAAGGCCCTGTTCTTTTTAGAAATGTTTGAAGAAGTTACATAGGTACCACATGGGTATCCAGTTGCCGATTTAAATGCTTCTACTCCAGAGGCTTTTAGGCTAAGAACTGGTCTTTTCCAGCCAAAGCGGCTGGCTCTTTACACATTGAAAATAAAAAAGACTGGTGTTCAACAGTAAATACAGAGGACCTGGACTGACATCTTGCGTTGTTATCAGTGCAGACTTAGGAACACGATGTCCCAGTGTCTATCCCTCCTGGAGCTGTTGATCAGTCCTCCCCCTAGCAGAGGAAAGCAATATTCCACACTGCCTCTGGTGATCTGATAAAGGCCATTTCTGAAATTGCCCAGAATACATTGAAGGGGAGTTACACATGCTGAAAAAGGTTTGCAGATTCATTAAAAGCCTGAGTAGTAGAAGCGTGTCCTTCAAACTGCTGTTCCCTGTGAGACGACAATAGGCATGTCTCCATTGAAGTCTACACATCACAACAGTGCCTACTGAAAAGAGAGCACAGGATAAGGCATTTCCATCTCCTCATCCAAATTGGAGTAAAACCTACAGTCTATCACACCGCAAGCTGAAATCAGAAAGGAAGCTTTAGTTTAGTAGGCTGGGTGTGTTCTGGATAGGTTGAATGGATGCAAAGTGCTTTGTAGCAAAGCGTCCTTTCAATATATTGCCATTTTGGCATCATTGCATAATTTTGGCATATACGGTAGAAAGCACTATGGACTTACAATTTGTCTTTCTTTCCCACACTCCCTAAAAGCAAAAGTTTTTCTTAAGCTTGCTGAAGAGCCAGCAAAACACTTTTTCCTATAATAAATAAATAAATGCTAGTCATGTCAAAGTGGCATAGGCATACAACTAGTCAGGATAAGGATCAGACCAGATCAACTAGGATGCTATCTCTGCAGGGCACTTCCACCTATTTCTGCTGGTGTCGGTGGCAAGAATTCTCTTAATTTCTTAAATGCAGTGATGCCGCCCAGACTGAAAGGAAACAGACAGAAGAGTCAAGCCCATTCAGACCCCAAACCTGGAGTTAAAGATATTCTAATACACTTGTAAAAATTGTGTGCTGCCTCTGCCTGCATAATGCACCAAATCACACGTAGCTCTTCCCCTTTGGGGTTTCAAGCAATGTTCTGCCTGGGCCTACTCAACCAAATTCCTGTGGGCATTGTGAATAGATGGGGGTCACAGTCCAGCAGGTTTATGCTGGCTTAATTTTTATTTCTAACTAAATCTCATCAGATTTTGTTTACCTGATGACAGCAACTTTCATTCCTGGCTGAAAAGTCCTCCACTGCAATTGCTAGTAAGTCTTGATAATTCCCTCAAGCCTTGCAAAGGAGCTAGCAAGAAGAACAAATAAATTGTGAATTGCTGCTAGGCATATGAAACTTGGAGGTCTGAAATTTGAGGTTAGATGATCTCCCAGGATACATATCTTAAGCCCATATTTGAGCCTATTATTTATTGGAATGAAGCTGGTGGAAGCAGAGGGAAGAAAGAGAGAGGGAAGAGAGATTTAGCTGTTTAAACAAAGTAATAAGTAGTAAGGGAGAAGAAACACAAAAAAACCAAAGGGAGTTTAGTAACGTGTATGCAGTTAGAATGCTGGTTCCTTGTTTTTATGCCCTTAGCTGTGTCAAGCATATTTATTAAAAAATTAAAGATTTAGTTCAATGCAATTCTCTTTGGCAGCACCTGATTTGAAAAAAATCACACAGCCTCATGAGACACAGCTAGGACAAAGACTACTATGAGCATCAACAAACACCATACATTGGGGGTTAAAGAAAGCATGCCACAGTTTGCTTTTTCTCATTCAGGCTTTCATCATAGTGAAAAAAAAAAAAAAACCAACAAAAAAACCCCTCCTGGAAAGCCAAGTACTCACACAGGCCTCTGCTTCATGGGGATTAATGATCCCCATTCAAAACTGTGCTACATTCAAAGTAGCAGGGAATACTATATCCTTTGTTGGCATGAAAGGGTGGGTCTCCTTTGACTTCAGCAGAGTTTGGCTTATTTATGCTAGCAGAGAATTTGGCCCTGAAATTATTAGTTGTATTATAAGTACCTTCCTCTGCCAGAGCAGGATTATTCCCTCATTCAATGCGTTTTGCAGTCTAACGTTAAACATGAAATGTTAAGCATTCCATATGACAGGGTTTTCCCTATGCCTCTTGGGATGCTAACTCATTAAGAACTTTTTCTGATTGCTCAGCCTATGCTTATTTCTCTTTATTACCATCTGACTCCAGTACTCCCAGCTCTACTCCATGGTACCACCCAAAGCAATTTTCCATCCTTTCTTTGTGCGTAACTACTGTGTTTCAGGAAAAGGAAGGATCCTCCACACTAACGTATGCATATCTGATTGTTCTGCAAAACGTTAAACATTTATTATTACAGGAGTTAAAAGTTAATTTAAGAAATGAGCAAAATGTCATCTTTGATCTTGCTTATGTGCTAAAAGGAGTACAAAAATTCTTATTGAGCAGGTTGCCAGGAAAAAGTACATGAAGAAGTACAACATGCTTCTGCCCCTACATGTAGGTGAATGGAGATTGCTGGATGCACTAGAGGCACTCTTTAAAGGGGAACCATAAAGAAAGCAAATGAGGAGCCTCCTACTTCTCCTCTGGCGCTGGAAGTACACTCTGTACACTCCCTGAGACTGTTGTTAAATGCCAGAGACTGAGCCCTGCTTGTTGAGATGGATTAGATGAGCAGAGCACTAAAAAAAGGCCAGCAATTCCTTGGCCCGCTGTAAGGCCGCTTGCTTTGGATTCCCCAAGACTGTAAAGGTAACTCTGCTTCATGATCTAATTTTGCTTTTCTTCTATATTTTAAACAGTAATTTACCATCCAAGTATTCCCTCAGAGATCAATAAGGTTACTTAGGAAATAGAAGAGTATTCCATTGCCAGTAAAGATGGCATACAAAATAGCCCCTGAGCCCTCCTTTTAAAATTTGTGTTAATAGACAGCTCAGTAGGAGTTTAGCCAGTATACATACTTCCAGATTATCCTGAGTTGCAGAAGCTGGAAGTCCTGCTCAGCTCCTGATACAGTAATTTTCCAAACAAAAATACACATCTCATGCTGTCTTTGTAAGTATGTATTTACACCTTTGCAGGGTGCTGCAAGTAGTTCCTCCTAATACACCGTGAAGTAGGTTAAACTGAGCAGAGATTGATGCCTAATACAAAACTGGTCTCTATAAAGTAAGAATTCAGAGCATTGTGATTTTGGCTGTGGAGCCTCACCGGACTTGAGCAGCTAAACTGCTGGAGCCCAAGTATAATTCTAATGCCAAACATTTGTCTGCACGCTGTTCCTGTGCAGCTCAGGCTCAGCTTTGTCAACATCCCTGTGACTTAGAAGGCACTGCTCCTCCTTGTCTCACATGTGGAAACTGTCCCCTGTTAATGAAGTCATACTGATTGAATGTAGCATGCTCCAAGTGAACACTGATCGTAGGGCACGGGAGACACACAAAGAATGGCCCTGCCCTCCCCACCCCAACACAAACCATTTTATAGCCCATGGCTTTCTAGCTGGGAGAGAATGCAGAAGTGTCACATCTTCCAGCTCTCTGCTGAGAGGTGCTCCCAGCTTTGTCTCCGGATGGTCACCACTTGCAGTACACTTCTGCAGAACAGCAGTATGTTTATGAGGCAGGGAATTCATTTTCTTTTTTCTCTATGTGCTACAGAACAAATTATTTTCAAATACGCCCCTCCTAGATGAAGGTTTTGTTTGCACGCTGCACAGCTTACAATACAGAGTCAGTAGAATATTCACTACTTTTAGTGAAAGGTACTTACCATCACAGTGTACTTGTTTTCTAAATTAGGTAAGTTGACGTAGAAGTCCATCCCTGGTTTTGGCACCTGGGCTTAATTTCATCAGAAAGCAAAACAAAGTTTCTTGAAGGGTAGTCTGCTATGGTTAAGGTACTTACTTCAGTGATATCATTAGCTTAAATCATAAAGAATTACCCTTCCAGGTTCACTTCCATGAACAGTTCAGAGAAGGCACAGTCATTCAAGAACAATGGCACTTTTCAACTCATTGGAATGATTATCGTGTGTAAAGGAAGCAACAAATCAGTAACAAATGGGGAGTGGAGCTGACATGTTGGAGTTAAGCAATTCCAAAAGGAGCAACAAAAACTTCGTAACAATAAATGAAAATGCTAGATCTGCCAGTGTATTACAAACTGTGTGGTTCTTCATTATCGATACGGTTCTGGGTTTGAAAACAACTTATCTTGGGTTTTTAAATCCAAATGACATCTTTTTAACTGAGCATGAACATGACACAATTGTGTTAGTGAGATAAACCTTTCAATTGAATACTCACATTTGAAAAATATTTTTGCTCCATTTTCTAAATTTGCAAGGGTTAGCTTAATTGGTCTTACAAGGCAGTAGCAATGTCTTGAAGATTTCCAGCCCCTGAAGTGATACATTGGATCACTGCAAAACTGAACACAAGATAGTGGCCAGTAGTAGAATCCCACAATGAATTAATGCAGAATAGTCTCTATACAGTATCATGCTTATCCTCTGTTTCTATCACATTAAAAAAAAAAACAGGATTAAAGGAATTTCAGTGTTCCAAATACAGTCAGCATAAAGCTTACTGTCTCAAAGGATATATGTCAGATATAAGATGAAAATAAAAATGTAAGAATATTAAAAAAAAGTAAGACAAAACCCAAACAGATAGAATGACCCAAGCAAGCAACACTCCCCACCAAACATCTGGACACTGCAAACCCTGAGGAAGTTGCTGCATCAGAATCCAGATTTTGCAGCTGTGTTGTAACAAGCTGAACCAAAACCTTGGATCTGATCATATCTGAGTTTTAAAGATGTTTGGATTTGGACCTTAGTTTGTAGCTCTGGCCCAGTTACAATACATGCATTTTAGATGTTTCTGAGCCACTAAAATTATTGAGATTTGTAAAAACCAAAACATTTTCAAATATATGTTGAAATGCTTTACCATATTAAGAAACTGGATTAATTGTTTTTAAATTTTCTTATTTAGGACTTATTCACATATTCACTTAGGTAAAATTTTAACTGTCTACTAGTTTAACTCTACTAGTCCCATGGAATGTACGTGCATTATGTGTCCATAAGTTCCACTTTTTACGCTAAACAGAAGTACTGGACACTTAAGAGGCAACTAAATGCTTTTTATCGGGTTTGTTTGCATACAGTATTACTTTGCTTGGTAAGCACAAAGCACCATCTATTGAACTGCTCACTTCTTTATAGCATGGTTTCTCACATATCAGTCAGAATTCTTAACATTTTTCATAGGTCATTTAGAAATCTTGAAGATTTTTGGTATTCACCAGAATATTTTCTCGTGCAAGATAAGAAGCTTTTTTTGTTTGAATAGAAATATTAGTAAATAACACTTCCTTATTTCCGTGTTTGCCATCACACAAATTAATTCATTTTGTACCACAGAGAGATGAATTATCTTCTTCAAATGCTATTGCTTTTAAAGATAGTTATTTTAATTATTTCATATATATCATGTGAGATAGAAATACGTAGACAAAAAGCACCTGACAGCAGTTTTTCAGAGAATAACTATTGCGAGCAGAGATATACAAAGTCTAAGCCCCACTATAATAAATGTGGTACCTGTACATGCACACAGTTACAAGAGTTGACCTAAATACCTGGCCAGGAAAATGAAAGAAAAGGTTAAGCTTTTGCCACAAAACAGGGGCTCAGCATTTGCTGATACTAGTAGTTGCTGTTTCTCTCCCTCTTTCCTTCCTTGCCTCCCCCCAGAGAAATCTGCCTGACTTATCCATTCCCTGCTTCAGTCTCTCTAAAGAAAAAAAAAGTCTGTCAAAACCCAGAGATCTGCCAAGTACTTCTGGTATGTGGAAGATGCTTGGTATTCCCCCGGGCTGCAGGGGCCTTGTCCTCCTTCCTTAGGTACCGCCCACACTGTACAAGCACCTCACCTCAGCCAGAAGTTGGGTTTCAGAAGTAGTATGCCTGAAAGCCTAGCACAAACAGAAGTCAAACTGCGCCTTTATCTACTGCTCTGCAGGGGACTGAATTACACCTTCACTGAGGAGATCGATTGCAAAGACTAGTCGCTGCAGTTAAAAGCCCAGAGCTCCTGTGTTTATAGAGTTCTTCACCCAGAAGGCTAAAACAGCACCAGGATAGCAAAACCACCTTTGAAACACAAATTTTTTCTCTCTGGAGAATTTGGGGAAGTAGAATTTCCATTTCTTTCAGGATATATTTTTGTCTTTCATGACTTTTCAGAGAAACATGTATCAAACTGCACTCCTAACACCATGAAGATTACAGTCACAGCTGCCATTCAAAAGTAGAAGGTTCTTAAAAATCATTAGATTCAAGTTGTTGTAAATGCTTTTTGACTGCACTGGTCAAGAGAGCTAAAACAATGCCATGTAATGAGCCGTGAATATAATTTAATTCTTGTTTTCATTCCTCTGTGTTTGCTATCAGAGTAATTACAAAGAGATCAAGTCTTGACTGGTGATTCAAAATCAGATGCTAAACACACTACTGCTTTCTCCACCTTTATACATTCTTCTTCACCCATTTGTGAATTGTATTTAAAAACAGCACTAAGGAATTCTGTATGAATACAGGCTTCTTCTTATACAGACTGTAGTTTTGGTGTGAGCCAAGGTGAGTAAATGGAATTGCAGTCCTGGGACTTAAGAAAAAGCAATGAGCTAGCTATTTAGCTTCCAAGGATTTTGAGTCAGTCAGCACAAAGAGAGACTGGGTGATATCCACACTGAAATGGAAATGGGACATCACTTGCACTTATTGCTCTGAAGCTTTAGTTAGATAAGTGAAATCCAGATAATCAATAATCATGGTCAAAGTAAGAGGACAGCAGGCATTTACACTGGCAGGGATCACATCTCATTTGCCCACTGAAGCAGTAGGTAGAACAGATAGTTACCATGCTATAACTAGCCATTAAATTGCCCTACAGTTCTACCTAGCTTTGCTTCATGAGAGACATGGGAAGGATGGTGAGGGAGTGAATGTCTCTTGTTTCTGCAGCCATTTAATTTACAAGAGGAATAAATGCTATTAAAATGACTGGCAGGGATCACATCTCATTTGCCCACTGAAGCAGTAGGTAGAACAGATAGTTACCATGCTATAACTAGCCATTAAATTGCCCTACAGTTCTACCTAGCTTTGCTTCATGAGAGACATGGGAAGGATGGTGAGGGAGTGAATGTCTCTTGTTTCTGCAGCCATTTAATTTACAAGAGGAATAAATGCTATTAAAATGAATTAAATTGCCCTACAGTTCTACCTAGCTTTGCTTCATGAGAGACATGGGAAGGATGGTGAGGAATAAATTCTTCAATTCATGTCAAATGAAAGACTCAAATCTCACAGGCCTGGTAATAAGATACAGTGCTTTCTATAGCTAAACAAAAGTGCTGTTCCAGAGCTATTATAACAATCAAAATTAATCAACACTCTTACTGGAAATTTAAGATGAGTAACTGAGGATTTAATGATACTCTTAGGTATAACCCTAGCGTCCATGATTGCAGCAAGTCAGTAAGACAGTAATTTCTGTTTTAGAAAAATAAGATTGGAGAGGATCAGAGGGGTAGCCACGTCTAGTTTCTGCAATGAAAAAAGTACGGTAAAAAAGGCTCAGCTTAGATAACTGTCTACAGGATTTCTATTCTGTGTGTCATCATAGAACCCACAGCACTTCTCAACAGCCTACAGGAAAGTTAAAGCCAAATGAAGAAAGTCCACAACTCTAAAGAAACATAGGAAGTGAGCAGAAAGGACAGAAGGTCTCACAAATCTCATAGCTCCCTGATCTAGCCGGGACGCCCTTTGATGAACCTCCCAGCTGATCCTCAACAGGAAACCATGCCTTACATTACTGAAGAGAAAGAAAAAAATTCTAAATTTTCTTCCAGTTTGATCTAAAGGAAAATTACTTCTTTATCCCAAACTCAATAGTTGGTTAAAGCCTGAGCATATTAGCTGGTCACATCAGTCAGACATGAGATAAAAATTACTATCAGTAATCACACTTTATCAGTATTTTCTTTATTTTCAGTCCCGTGCTTCAGAGAATGATGACAATGCCCAGCAGCTGATCTTTTAAGTGCCCACTGAGGGGGGCAAGGGAGGGAGGAAGAGTGGGAGGGAGGTGGAGAGAGTCTTCTTTCCTTGACAAGGAAATAAGCCTCCATAGCAACTAGCAGAAGACTCAAAGCACATATTAATACAGCAAAGCCAGACTGCAAACAAACAGTAATCCAGGCTCTTTTCAAACTCCTTTTGGAATATGATGTACTCACATATCCAAAACTTCACTCCTGATCTCCTAGGAATTGTATTATTTTAAACATAAAACCCTGCTCCTAAGTTTTTCAAACTTCATATTAAAACAATTTGAATTTATTAACCATTTATCTTATTTCAAAGAATATTACAGGACTTCTCCTTAGATGGTTGGAAATACTATCATAATAGTATTTATGTTAGTATTTTAGTGTTCAGTTACAATTAGTTTCTCCATAACTAATGTATAACCATTTGAATATGCACTCTTGTTATCCTTTAACTTAAAAAGAGTTTTATCTTCCTTAGATACTCTATTTTGCAAATCTTTATAGTAGTCCTTTTGTGCACCTGTTCCAATTTCAGTTCATCTTTCTTCAACATACATGATGATAACTGTATGATATAAAATATTACTGGTGCTTCCCTGACTTTATAAAAATATCTATTGATAGAATTGTGAGGGTTTTTGCAGCTACCATACATTGGGCTCTCAAAAGCAAGTTCCTATTAACCAGAGCACTGTGATCACTTTCTTCCTGAACTGTCTCCAGTTGTTGGGTTTCCCACTTACATTATATCATTATTTCTAGCATCTGATTCCATGGTTATACACTAATAAATCTTATTCTATGCCACTCTCATCGCTGTCAACAGAAGCAAGTAACAACTTCTAGTCTATGCTGGGGGACAAATACCACAAACGCTCCCTCGGTTGTTAGACATTCGCCCTAGCAAACATAAAAGAATGAAAAAAAAATCAAAATGCAATTCCAGACAGAAACCCAAGGTCATCTCTCATTCAGGTATTTCAGTCAGCTGGATGATAGAGCTCGACTGAGTAGGGCTTGGAGATCAGGCTCTGGTCTCTGTCGTTCCACCAGAGTGCTGACAGTTTTGGTAAGTCAAACCCCAGAATGAACTTCCAGTTCCCCACCTGAACCCCTGCTCTCTCTCTGGGAAGCCATTGGAGTTTGACTAATGGAGAAGCAACTGTATAAACAACATGTAAAAGTCTTAGACTTTCATGTTCACCCAGCAGCACCTGAGGAGCATGGTAGATGTGATATACAAGTGTTGCGTTGTTCAAAGCTGGTACAAAATATTTATTATCCTATTCAATATTTATTATTTAGTTATTTAACGCACTTGTGCAGCGCTACCCAAATTGTACATGAAAATCTAAAAGGTGGCTTTATGCAGCCTGTGTGCATTCCAGAGCTAGGTGCCCCCAAGTGCTTTTTCACCCTGCTGAGTTAATAAGGACAAATTTAGGCTTTGTCTGAGGTTGTTTATCACTTCAACAGACAGCTTCAGCAATTTGCCATAGTCAAGAGTATAAAAACCTATGCCATATGCCTATGCTAGCTGCTGTGAAAAGGGGCATTAGATATAGAGAAGTTAGTAGATATTTGTTACTGACCTAGGAGGAACATATGATACAGAAATTCCCATGTATGTTAATTAAAATCTCTTCTTTACCACACCAACTCAGCAGAGTGGAAACTTGGGTGACCGAAAGATTGGGTATAAAACTTTGCACTGTTTTAAAATAGTGACCTTAGTTCATATGCTGTAAGTTGAAAACTAAGAAAGATATTAAAACACAGTTCCTAGTACAAAATTGCCTTTCAAATAAACCATGGAATCACAGACTAGTTGAGGTTGGTAAGGACCTCTAGGAGGTCATCTGGCCCAACACCCTGGTCAAGCAGGGTCACCTAGAGCTGTTTGCCCAGGACCATGTCCAGGCTTTTGAGTATCTCCAGGGATGGAAACTCCACAATGTCTCTGGGCAACCTGTGCCCGTGCTCAGTCACCCTTACAGTGAAAAAGTACCCTCACACAGGAACCTTCCTGGTCCGCTGGGAGACTATACAGCAAACACCCTCCTTTCTCTAAACGGGCTGTGGTAGGTTGACCCCAGCAGACCAATGCCCAGCCAGTCTCCAGGCAATGGCTGGTTTGGAAAGACCAAAGGCCCAGGCTTTATTGCGCAGCATGATATTACATGGCATGGAGTACCCCTTCGGTCAATTTGGGTTGGCTGTCCCTGCCGTGTCCCCTCCCAGCCTCTCGCCCAGCCTCAGCCTACTCGCTCGGGGACACACAAAGAGAAACAGAGGAAGCCTTGGCGCTCTGCAAGCATTCTTCAGCAGTAGCTGAAACACTGCTGTGTTTTCAACACTAATCACAAATGCAAAACACAGCTCCAAGTGGGCCGCGGGGTCTCTCTCCACCCGGCCCCCTGCCCCCCTGTAGCTCTGTCTGTGATGTCACAGCCTGTGCGGGGCCAGGCCTCTGTGAGGTCAGGCACTCTGGGCCACAAGCTGTGGGCCTGGAAGGAGCTCGCAGAGTGCTGGTGGCTGTGTGCCTGTGGCAGGTGTTCTCCGCCCGGGTATCTCCAGGGGGAGAGGTATCTCCGGACAGGCAGGCCACTCCTGTGGCTGACGGAGGGCACATAAGCTTGCAAAAGAAGTTAATCTCTCACCAGGGTGAGGAGGAGAAAGGCTCCTCCAAGAGCAGAAGGAGCTGCCCTGCCAAGGAGAGAAACCAGGAGCAGCCTGGCCAAATCTCAGGAGGCGCAGGGCAGCACCAAACGGCAAGGGCCTGCATGCTGCGCTGCTGCAGATAATGAGGGTAAGTTCAGAGCTGCCTTTCACCCCATGCTTGCATCAAGCTTGCCTGGCTTGTCCGGGCCCGACAGCCCTGCAGAACCAGCATCATCCCACCCCGAGGGATGCCTGGGGCCTCCTCGCCTATGTGACAATGATGGAGCTGGCTACCATGTTCATGTCTTTGTGGGTTACTGTAATAACTCTATGGGGTGCCCCAGGACTCATGCCACCCTCCTTCCCCAGGCACGCCGTCAGTGACCGGGCCTTCAAGGGGATCCTGCCCGGCCCTCCACCTCCCGCTCCTAGCTGCCCGCCTCTGTAGGGCAGAACCACAGCCCTGCCCCTGCCCCAGGGAGGGAACACGTAGCGCCCACCTCCCCGCAGGGATCTGGCATGCACTGGACCGGTGTCCTCAAGAAGGGTCCTCAGGCTTTTCTCCTGTTTCTTTGCCCAGGGTTGGTCTTCAGAATGACAATGGTCATGGTCTCGCTCCAGAGATGCCCAGGTGTCTCCACCTTGTGAGTACAGCACATGGCCAGTATGGACACAGAGACGAGGGGTGCCAGTGGGTAAGGACGAGCAGGGGGAGGCTGGTGGTGCTGCCCACCAGGAGACCCTGGCTCCTCCAAAATTGCTGCTCCTCAGCTTGTAAGAGAAAATTCCCCATGCTAACACCAGGACTCCCTCTTTTTCAGGAAAGAAACCATCACCTTGAAAAAGAAAAGGCTCTTTACGATTCTCTTCTTGATGAGCCTAGGTGCTCTCAGTGAGTATTTGCCAGCTGCCAGCGGAGGCACAGAGGCATGGAGTGCAAGCTTCAGCTTGAGGAAGAGGTGCTGGTAGGGCCCTTCCAACCTCCCACATCTGCAGCTCAGGGAGCTCCCAAGATGTTCACTATACACAGAGTCCACCCGGTCCCAGAGCCAACAGAGCAAATGAGTGCGCAGCCCGTGGAGCCTGATGTTGATGCTTACCGCAGCAGGAAGGGGAAATGGGGCATAGTTGTGGGGCACCAAGCATGCCTGGAAACCAGGGCTGTGCTGAGCCCCGAGGTCCAGAGAGAGGGTCCCCGCTTGGAGCTGCAACCTCTCTCTGCACCCCTTCCCCATGTCCTCAGCCAACCTCTTGCTACCCTGATGTGGGAGGAGACCGGGTGACTACAGGGATCATTAGAAACCGTAATAAAATAAGTCTCTCTCGGTGATGTGAATTACAGCTGGTGCCTGCTGCAGGACCTTGATGCTGATGTGGATGCTGTGGACAGAGGACAAGCCACAGGTCAGTGACTGCTGTTGTGGGACAGGAAAGTCCCGCAAAGGAACACTGCTGGAGGTGGGTGGGTAAGTCGCCCAGTCCCTCCAGTTCTAGGCAGTGACCCAGAGAATCAGCAGCAGCTTCTGCCCTGCCTTCCTAGAGCCGCTGGCTCTGGAAAGCCCAGGCAGCTCTGGGACTCAAACAGAGAGCCTTTCCCTTTCAGATGCTGCTGGAGCAGCCTGCAGCTGACCTGAGGTCCCTGCGGTAAGAGCCCTCTCCTCTCTCCTGACCTGCAGCACGTTTGGTGGAGTAGTGGCAGATGAGCCCGTGCTATTCGCACTCACTTGCACAGTGCCCAAGGCTTGTGCTTCTTGCTCCTGCCTCCTCCTTTTCCTAAACCTGGAGGGGAAGGGAAGCACTTGCAAACCAGGGAAAGATAAGGGGGCTCGAGCACCTCTGTCTTCTCTGCTCCTGCCGAGCTTGGAGGTTCCAGAGGGGCTGGGCAGCTCTCTGACAAGATGTGCTTTCCCTGTGTCTGCAGGAACACGCTCGCTGTGTGGAGGGAACAAGCCCAAGAAGTGCAAGAGCTGAGGGATGAGGTGGCGCACCTGGCTGCAGAGATCCGCGCTATGAAGAAGGTGATCCTGCACTTTGCGAAAGAGGACTGGGATGAGCAGGGCCACACACAAGGCCCTTTCTGGTCCCTTTTTTTGCTCAGCCCACACACCCATCCCTTGCCAGGGGCTGCTGGTTGAGCTTCTCCGCTGTAAAGCCCCTTCTCCTGGCCAGGTCTGACATGGTTGTTTCCCCTGTTCATTTGTGTCTTTGCCAGGACATTCAGCAAATGAGAGAGGCAATTTCTGCAACCACACGGATGTCTGAGTGGGCTCTGAAAAGCACAGGTACGGATGGGCACAGGCAGGCAGGGCTGTCATCGCACTGGGCTCCTGCTTAGCGCTCCCAAAAGGAGGCTGTGCGGCAGACTCTGCTCTCCAAGGCACAGGGACATGAGACGAAATCATGAGGCCTGAGAGCATGACTGTGGCTCAGCGGGTCCCTTGGGCTCACCCCAGACCTGCCGTCAGACCCCTTGCTGGTGTCCCTGGCATGCCCCTAACAGCATTTCTGCCCTCTCCCACTCCACAGAGCTTTCCTGGGGAACAAAAACAAGTGGCCAGGTCATCTTTTGCTGTCCAGGCAGCAGGACCTTGCCTTGAGCCTGCTGCCCTTCCCATAGGAACTTGCTGCCTCCCAGCACCCGCAGACCTTCTCTGTGTCGCTGGGAGAGAAACACTGTCACTGGGCACAGGGATCCCCTCCTTTTCCTGGGGCACCTCCAAGGGTGCAATGCTGCATGCAGGGCTGGCAGGCAGCCTTAGAAATAGCCTGCAGCCACCAGGTCCTCTGAGCCTGGGGCCTCTTGCAGTCAACTGCCCTCTTCTCCTTTCAGGTTGACCTGCAGAGATTGTCCAGCAGCTCTGCATGGCTCTGCAGGGT
>NW_009233928.1:9208-16695 GCF_000690835.1 Fulmarus glacialis | reverse complement strand
TAAATAGTATTTTTTTTAGTATAATAATAATAATAATGTTTTATAATATTTAATGTAATATTGAACTCTAGGATTGACTCTTTAGTATATGGTTGGGATTGGAGAGGAAGTACTTTGAACTGAATGAAATTTAACTTTTTAAGACTTCTTTTCTTCCTTGAAATCATGTCTGCTGAAGCATTCAGCAGCCCCTACGGAACAACTTCAATAAATGGGATTCCTTAATTGCAGACCTGTTGAGTAAAAGGCAGCTGATGATTTCTACAGCTGTATCACTCCAACTCTTCCATTACAGCTGGAAACACTTGAACTGATATTCACAAGTAGTTTGGGAACAACCACATGTATGTTCTTCAGCAAATAATCACTTCCTTAAAAGAAATCTTACTCATCTCATATCTTAATTATTGCTGATAAGGGATGTCTTTTAAAAGAATGTCTAATTATTAGTTTCTAGACTGCAAAAATCCAGAAACATATACTACTTTAGTAAGCCGTAGACAAGTAACTCACTTTTTATGTTAATGTAGACATTTATCAAAGATCTCCACAACTCTGTTTCTGGTTTGGTTTGCTTTGTGGTTGTTTTTTTTTTTTTAACCTTCTCATCCTCTCAAGTGGTAGGATTACTCAAATATAAAATTTTTTATTCTGACATCTAAGCTGGAACTAGACGTACATACAATAAAAATGATTTTACCTCTCATGTCACAAAAACACCAGGAATTATGAATTGTAGTGTTTTCTAGTGTGTTGAATGTTTGGCCTAACTGTATTACTAATTTTCTATTATATTTGAGATTTATGTATTTTTGTGAATAAGTGTTTCTCCTTATCTGAAAAAAACATATATTTCACAAATGGTCTTTTTTATTATTAATTTTTAGAAATCCTCTCTATAATAAAGTTTAAATTTCTAGCAATTCCAGTCACAGGAAGTTTTTCTGATGTTTAGCTATGACTAGAGCTTTCAGTACTGTTTTTTAGCTCTAAGAATGCCAAGATCAATATTTTTAAAGACTTATTTGCATTCGTGCCTGTGTATTTAGCACCTGCTTTGTATTTTCAGTATTTCTGCAATCTACAGTCAGACTTCTCATTTGAAAATTTTAATTGGATCCTGTTACTGAGACAGAACTATGTTTTAGAAGCACAGTGATGTACAACTTTTCAGGATCATAGTTCAGTAAAAATTCTGGAACTCTAGGATTGACTCAAAAATGTTATTTCTATTTTGCAGCCATTTTCCAAATTTGAGTATTTACGCTAATTCCAATCAGGAAGTTCTTGTGAATGCAAAATTCTGCCATTTGTAGAATAAAAAAAAAAATTGTTGAAGTCTATTGAACATCCAAGTAAATGACAATTTTCAAGTAAAATATTTATATTTACTGGGATTCTAAATAAAGGACAAAACCAGTTTGGAAGAGGAGCCAAGCTATACTGTTCACAGTTAAGGCAGAAAAAGATGTCTTTGAGATTTTGGCACAAATTAGAGCAGCCTCAGAAGTGATTCTGAAGATCAAGCCTATTCAACAGAAGAACAGGGACAAGCTGTAACACTTCAGACCCCAAGACTCTTCTCCTCAGCCTTGCTCCAACAACCTGTCTATTTCCAAGGACTGTAAGAAAAATCAACATGAAAAGCCAGTGCATGAAGTAGATTTTTCAATTGCACATTGATAAAGTTAGTGTGAGCATGTGTAAGAGCAGTGTGAGCAGTGTAAGAATGAGTAATGATTCTAGAACTGTGCCTGGGCTTCCTTACAGTATTTACTAATACAGATGAAGAAGAGGGGAAGGCCACAAAATTAACTTGATCCTAGGGTGACAAAAAAAAGTGTATTCCTACTTAATCTGAGTTGTGTCTAGTAGGAACAACATAGACCAAAACTGTCAATGGTGAGCTGAAAATGCAAAACAAAGTAGATCTTTTTTCCAAAATGAAACTATCTCAATAGACAGCAAAAGCAGAAAAAAAGTATCCTAAAACATCAGTCTGTGTTCAAAGAAATATAGGACCTACCTACCCTGAATGCCCTAAGAAAGAAGGTGCCAAAAAAAAAAAAAAAAAAGGGCGGGTGGGCAGGGAAGAGAAAAAGCAGACAGCAGATGGAGCCAGGACTGCTTTCCTCCACATTATCCAGCTTTCTTTTACGTCTCCTTTTTTGGCATGCTGTCTCTAGAGGCATTCTGTGCTCCCTAGGACATACAGTTTATGTGCAATATGTGAAATAATTTATTTGAATCAGAACAATTACAAATGCAGCTACAATTTCAGCATAAATCTTTGTTCAGCTTTGTTATTCTCTTTTAAATTCTCTTTTAAATAATTTTAAGCAAATATTCTTATGGTGAATTGAGTGTATAAATCATTAAAGTAATTTTTACACAATCAATTTACCTAAATGAATATAGGAAATTGATTATTTGTGCTTGCTAGTATTCTACCAATGAACATTTTAATATGCTGTACAGAACATAACAACAATCTCTTTCTAAGATACCATGATATATTTCATTAGCTGAAAAAAGAAAATCGCACTCGTAATAATATGCAATATCCAGTATAATTGTTCACATGGTGTAAAATGCAATTTTTCAGCATAAGAGTTTTTCTTAACTTTTGTTCTATGGTAGTTTATATTAGACTGCAAAGACACCATTTTTTCAAAGTGATTTTTATATTCTCTAAGTAGCTCCAGAAAATACAGGACTAAAGTCATTTTTAAACTGTATCAATTAAGTAATAGAGTTTATAGTCAAAACTGTTCCTGCTAATTTGCATAAACTTAAAATTTGTAACTTTTCTACTAATATTTTACAGATACTCTGTTTTGTGTAGCATCTGACAGCAAAACTGGTTTACTTAGGTAAATAATTTTTGAGAAGATGTCTATTTGTTAAAATTAAACTATGTAGTCTAAGCCTGTGACTCAGGATGTAAAATCTACTTCCGAATTGTGGCCAACACACCACATGCTTCTCATTGAAGCAAGTAATTGATTAGTTTACGGAATAGAGAATGAAGTGTTGACTGAAACCTATCCAGCCTCTTACTCAGCTATGTAGGAAATTAAAAAATGTCAATGATTACAGCTTTCACCAAGGTTGTAGTAGTGAAAATACGTGCTTATAAAGATGAGCTACTATGCATTATATTGCTATAAGACCATGACATTCCTCTTTTATAGGTTTCTGTGCCTGGAATCTCTGGTTGGTAAGACTGTTCCCTGCTCAGGAAAGATGGAAAGAGGACAAGATATGAGTAGGCTTCCAACCTAAGAAACGATACAGGAGGGATACATTTTTTATTAGTTAAATTTTCATTTTTCAAAGAAATATTTTTTGTAAAAATCCCAGCTTAGCTAAAACTTTCCAAAATTTCAAACCCAAGCCATGGATTCCATTTAGCTCTTAATCTACATTAGGAACCAGGGCTTCTGAGCATGTTCACAGGATATTCTAAAAACTACCTTTTTTTTTTTTCTTAGATAAAGATACCCATAGATAGTTCTACTCTGTGTAAAGTTAGAAACAGTCATATGGAAAAAGCCATCTACAAAAGGGACTCTGGAGCTATAGACTGGGAAAGCTGATTGCTGTCCCCGGCAAGATGGTAAAATAAAGACTAACTGAGCACACAGATAAAAATCATTGCAGAAGCTAGCAGAGTTTCTACAATGGGAAATCCTGTCTGACTAGTTTTCTCTAATTCTATGAAGCTGTCAGCATGCATGTAAATAAAGGAGATATGAATATATGTAAGTTTTCCAAAAGCCTTCCAATAACATTCCACAGCAATGTTATTGAAGAAACAAAGTTGTCATAGGACTGAAGAAAAGTTTTTTTGTGGACTGAAAGCTGGTTAGATAACAGAAAACAAAGATAGGGTTTAATGGATTTTTACCATAAAGAAAACTCAAAAGTAGGGTACTCCATGGATGAGTGCATGGACCAATTTTATTCATCATCTTTAATGATCTATAAAAGGTAGTGAACACTGAAATCTCCAAGTTCATAGCTGATAGTAAGCTCCTTTGGATAGTGAAAGTCAGTACCAACGGTGAGCAACTCCTGAAAGATCTCACTAGCTTGAATAAGTGGGCAAGAAGGTGATAAATGAGCTTCAGTGTGATAGATGTAAAATAAAGCATCTGGGGGCGGGGGGGGGAGCGAAATCTTACTAGGCTTACACAATGCAGAATTTGGAACTAGCATTTACAACTCAGGGAAGTGATTTTGTGGGCATGGTTGGCATTCCTCTGAAGTCTTTGGTTTAACGTGCAGCAGCAACCCAAAAAGCCAAGTAATGTTGGATATCATCAGGAAGAGTATAAAGAATAACACAGAGGGCATAATTTTGCTGCTATATAAAACCTCCGTGAGCCCATTACTTAGGTACTAGTCTCCACATCTGAAGACGTGGTGAAGTCAGAGCTGATACAGGGAAGGCAACTAATGCTCAAGGTGATGGACACAAGCCTTATCAGGAAAGACTGAAAGTGCTGCAACTCCAGTTTGGAGAGAAGGCTGTGGGGGGGATATGACTGGGATTTACATAATCAAGACAGTGGGTAAGCTAAATGTGGAACTGTTATTTGGCAAAACCACAGAGCCATTCAAAACAAATGGAAGATTAGTTTAAAACAGAAAAAAAGAAAATACTTCTTTACACAACAGGTAATGAACTTCTGAAACTTGCCACCATAGGAAGTTGTGAAGGCTGACAGTATCAGCAGGTTCAAAAAGGCATTATACAAATTCATGGACATTATTGATAAATGGATTCTAAAAGGACTGGCTAAGGGTACACTCTCTGACATCTCCAATCCAGTGATGGTGGATGATGGGAGATTAGAAAGGGAATTGACTGTAGAAAGTGATCGAACTTACTACTCTCCCTAAATGACACATTCTATTGCCACTGTCAGAGACTGACTGTTGGGTGATATGGACCATTGGTTTGTCTCAGCAGGGTATTTCTTATGAGTTTATTATCTTCACCAGCAGCAGTGCATCTGAGAGAGGGAGAAAAATGAGATCAGTATTGGTGGAGAAAAATACATTAGAGAAAAAACATGGAAAATGTGGGTACACAAGGGAAAAAGAGAAGTGTTACTGAAATAGGGAATACAGGGGCAGGAAGAAAAGATATTCACAGGAAACAATCAGATTAGTAAAAAAGTTTCATAATATTTACATAGACAACTTTTGGCATAGAAGAATAATACTTTCAGCAATAGGCAAATTTGTTTTGTCTTTTAATTTTTAAATTACAAAATTTCCTTTGTTATAAAAGGTCACTTAATAAGCTATGATAGAATTATGAGAAAATATCTGTCCTGGACATAAAGTAGACTTCAAACACAATGTGAATTTTAACAGTTTAGTGTCACAAATATTATAGACTGGTAATTATATTTATATGAAAAAATCAGAGAGAGATATATTACAGTATTTGAAATGAACTGACTTGTATATTATACATTTTTGTACTATGAACATATGAAACCTTTTTTTCCTTTGGAAACAGCTTAATGTACTTTTAAAAACTAAAACATAAGGTTGCAAAAATTAGTACCAAGTCTATACTTTTAATATGCATTGTTTTCACTCTACTATTTTTAAAAAGTCTGTATGCAGACCATATGACTGTTTTTTGAAACATGCTAGCTCTACCACACATTACATAATTTTTCAATTTCCTCATATTGCTTGGCCCTGAAAAAGAAAGCACATCCAAAGGCATCTTCCAGACAATTAGTTTAAAAAAAAAAAAACTAAAATGAAGAAGAAATTTTGCAGTCCTCACTGAAGTTCCTCTTTTCATGACAAAAATCTCAGACAAAAAAGTTTCACGACAGAAACTTCAGAGATGTGTTTTTCCACTGTTATTTTCAGTTCTGCCAACTGATGTTAAAGACTATCAAATAAGGATGGTCCTATTCCCATTTGATTCATATTGATACAAATAGCCAAGTTAAGTGAACCACAGGGGAAAAATAAGGCCTTCTGAATTTCAAAAAACATTCCCCTCATTCTCCTCAGCTTGTTCTGTGAAATATACTGTAGTGTATCAAAAATACAAAATTAATATAATTCAGACAGAAAAATCCAAAATAAATAAAATGACATTGATCCTAGAACTGCATTATTCCCAGTTCACAGCACAGGTGAGATTGGAAGGGAACTGCACAGACTGTCTAGTCCAACCCCCCCTGCTCAAAGCAGAGTGTTTGGATTTTCATCTTACTTGTTTCATCTATTTAAATCAGTGTTGCTGTGGCCAAGCAACTGCTTGACAACTACATCATCTTGCCACATCTACCACAGCACTGAGTTATAGCACAATAAGTTAATAAAATAAGTTATAAGGTAATACATGAATATAATCATCCCAAGGTAGATATTACCTCCTTTGGAGAAATCCTAAGTTCAGGAGAAGACATTGTATGCAAAATGATTTTGCCTCTTCCCTTCCCATTCTTTCTAAAAGAACTCTACCAAGTTAAAAAAAAAAAAAAAAAAGACAAATATACAAAAAGGGAGGAAAATGGAGAACACAATGAAGGAATTGCATCCATTGTTCAGTAAATATGTTATAACGGACTTCCCACTCTTCCCATTTAAACTGGCAAGAAGAAATAGGACATCAACCTATAGAAAAATGCCACAGACTTCAATAAAACTATATTTGGCCTTGGCTTTAATGTAAAATAATAAAAAAATGCCAACCCTAAAACACTGGTTTCAAAGCTCAAGTTGCCCTACCTACTTAAGCAAGACTTTTGTCCAAATGGGGAATCATTATAGTCAAAGTAATTCAAATAGTAGTTCATATTGATTTTGTTGCTGTTGTTGCATCATTTAACCATATTACTCTAGAACTTGAAATAGTTTGGTTTGGAATAGCATCTGTCTGATGGAGATCTGTTTTATGGGTATTTATAAGAATTGTAAAATCATTCAACATATCTGATAGCCCTGAAAGGAAAATATTTTTGTCTTCACTATGACTGTGGATGCAGAGAATAACATAATTTCATAACTTCAATAAGAAATAATAATAAAAAAAAAACCTGTTTTTATTGAAGTTACACCAGACCAACATAGCAATACCTAATTAATTTTGCACGTCTTCCCATTTTTGGATTTTCTGAAACTTTGCTACTTCAGGCGATTACATCTTGTTCTGTTATGGCTGATTGTGGTTACTGCTCTGATGTAGAGGTTTTGTTTGCTGCTTTCAGAATATTTTAATTTAAAAAAATCAGCCATATTGGGGAATTAAAAAATTTTGCAAGAAAATTCTATGCTACTACAGTAGAAGAAAATCTTGCTACTACGATAAAGTTCTTGAAGGTTTTTTTTTTTTAAAAAAGCTATAGAAACAGAGTGTTAAAACCCTACTTTGATATAGAGATAATCTGTATTATTGGTGTATTCCTGTGGAAGTCTTTTATTTTGCAACATAATTTGGCATT
>NW_009233928.1:0-9177 GCF_000690835.1 Fulmarus glacialis | reverse complement strand
ATACAAATGCTATTACCAGTATTTACAACATTGTTTACTATTTATTACTAATTCGTAATTAATCTTCTCCTACCTTCTTTTTGTGTGCATATTGTATGCAACTTGAGTACGTTTTCCTCTGATGTTGAATCGAGAATTTAATCTGGAGATACTGGCCAGCATCTCATCTCACATACGGTGAAGATATATTCCAAATGAAATGAAAATATTTTGTGGCAGCTTTTTGCCCTCTAACAGCAGTGAAATCCAGCAGATCTTGCACATTACTATCCCCGCTGCATTGCCCATAATGCTACCAAGGGCATAGCTCACAGACACAAATGAAGACACTATATCCATCATAAGATCATAAGAATCAGATCTCTGTTTACATAACCACATGCCAGTTTTCCTGCCTTTGCCTCACTCAGTGAGCATTTAAAAATACATGTAGGGACAAACAAGGATTAAAGTAGGGTTCTTTGGACCCACTACAATTAACTTTTATCCACAGATACAATGGAATGTATCTGTAATACAACTGATGCCAGACAGGTGTAACTGAAAACACATTTCCATCCTTAAGGGATACAATAGATGGAATGGGATGAACGAAGCCAAGATGAACATTCATAATTTATTTAGTGTGACTTTTTGTGATGTCCAGTGGATAATGCAGAGATTCTCTCACAGTAATCGTTGCAAAGAACACACGCAGAATAGCATCAATCCTTCCCATATGTTGTGCACTGTTCAAACCAAATGTGATGGAGGGCAGGAACAAAATATAAACAGACACTTCAAGAAAATAGAAAGATGCGGTAAAGACTAGATTGCTACACATATAGACGTAACTGAATACTAGCTGAATAAGGGACCTGACTTCTGAGTGTTTGACCTCACAGCATTCTTATATAGCAGATTTTTTAATGAAATATAAGCAATTATTTTTAATTGATTGGATTCAAATTCTGCAAAAAGACATACTACCATATAGACCTGTATCTGCACATATACCACCGAATTCAGTAAGGCTACTTTTGAGTACATGCCTTCATCAACTCTAAGCCTTAAATATTAAGGGTCACTTTTTTTTTTCAGTACTGTATACAACTTAACTTCAAAGGAACCATAAAAAGTGTACCTCATCAGACTTTGACCCTAGCTACAGGCGACAGATTGTCTCTAGTATTTTTTACTATTCATAGTCTTTGCTGGTGATCTGTTAGGAATGGGCACAGCACTGCCCAAAGATAACATCTTATTACATTTGAGCATATTTACCAGCCATCTGTACCTAACAATATTCCTTTCTCTCCTCTCCACAGATGCACATTACTTACACTTCTAATCATACAGTCTTCTAACTTTCCCCTATAATGACTCTAACATACATTGTGACAAATTAATATATCCCTATAAGCTGCTTTTATAAACACTTTTTCTTAGAATAGCCAATAGACCAGTGCATTCATGTAGCTTAGGGTATATTAGTTCACTTCTCTACTGCTTCCTTTTATCTGTTTGTAAAGTGAACATACTAATATTAACTTTTCACAATATTTTCACACAGACCTCAAAAGGGATTTGGGCATATACCATACACCAGGGAGCATAAGATGTCTCAGAATAAGAGTCAGTTATGAATGAAGATTCATCTACACTAACCAAGTGAGAATGAGGTCTGTCTTAGATTTAGTCCCCCTCCGCTGAGGACAGCTGCATGTTTTATGTATATGTATTTCTACTTGGGAAAAAAAAAAAATCTCCCACTACTTCATATTTTTATCCATGAACCTCTAAGTAATTTCTCGGTCATTTCTTTAAAAAATGAAGTATAAGTCGTCTTCTTTCAGAAATAAGTAGGAAAAAACCCCAATGTTTTACACGACAGCTCTTCGATCAGAACACTCCCTGAAGCTGACTTCCTCCATATGCCCTGAAGAGATTCAAAATCACTTTTCCCACTACTATAGTAAGAAAATTTCTCATTAACTAACTGGTGGCCCACAGGTGAGGTACAGTATATCCAGTGTGTCCAGTTCCCACTAGCAGGGAATAACAGTTAAGAGGACAAAAATGATGGAACACAAAATAAAGGAGAGACAACAAGGGAAAAATTGGGGATGGGAATTAACTTTGTGAGAAAAGCCCTGTGTCCCAGGTATAAACTCAGTACAGTTCTCACAGGATGAGAGATGGCATCACCACACCAGATTGTAGGGGTCAGGCCTGTGCTACGTAAATGTGAAGACACTGCATTCCTCAGTATGTTTCATGGGTTTTTCACCATTTCCAGGATATCCAGGGATTTCCCAGTCCCACCATCATCAGCTCAGGGAAGGAAGACTGGAGTTCTGTTATGATGGTCTGATCTCTGAACAAGTGCCTGTCACCCCTCAATAGAGAGAGTATTAAGCTATCCTTAATATATACTTTCAGTGAGGACGGACACATTCTCTTTCTTGTGAGGAAAAAGTACATCCTGAATTTCAATTCTTTATCCAACAACTCCACATGATTGAAATTAATGAATCCTTGGATTAAAAAACAAAACAAGACCCAAAAAACCTCACTTGAAATGGCACGCAAAATTACAGTAAATAGTTTAACTTTTTAGGTTGCCTTGTGTGGAGTCAGGAGTTGAACTTAGTGATCCTCGTGGGTGCCTTCCAACTCAGGATATTATATGATTCTTATATTGCTAAAAATCCAAGGTCAACCATAAAAAGCAGAAAAATTAGAACATACACGAACTAAGATGATCTATGCAACATGAATTTGTTCCCCTCTTGTAGGGATTAATTAAATTATCTTTTTCTGCCATAGAACTTTTGCCTCACTCCATGCATAGTACAGTCTGGTCTGTCCTATGGACAAACCAAAAGTAAACAATTAAAGAGCTGTTGTCTGCCAAACTTGTCTATTTGGTACAAAATAGGAAGGTGCAAGGTACAATTCAGATAGAAAATTGCAGAAAGGAAATTCTATCAATGCTCTTATCACTTAGTTTTATAAATTATCAAGCCAAGGGCCATGAATTAAGCTTTTCACACGTGGCTGCTAATCATGTTTCCATTTTGTGATTGACCAATTTGAGATAATGGAGGTTGATGATATTCATACATCTTAGGTACAATTCACAGGTCCATTGTGGAGCCAGAATTCCATCTGTAATCATTTGAGACAGGAAGGAAATTCAGAACCATTCTGACTATTTAAGATGGACATATAAATTGACAGTATGAATAACTAGCCTAAAGACTACTCAGTAGGTGTGCACAATACTTGCAACAGAATGTGAAAACAATGGGAGGCATAACAGGAAGATGTAAGTGGCATAAAAATGTTAAATATGCTAAAAAAATCAGATTGAAAGAAGGTCAAGCTGGAAACTCAAAACAGTAGACACTAAACAATCTGGCATTCAGCATTTTCTGTGCCTCAGTCAGGAATAATATCATCTCCATCTCACAGAAATATTATGAAGTTCAATGCATTAACATTTATAAAGCTTTCAAAACTACAGTGGTGAGCACTTCTCTTGTGAAAGTCCATGGGGAACTTAATATTCAGGTATGCTCTGAGTTCTAAGTATGCAGAGAAATACTGAAGTGCTTTCCATTGTGCAAACACTATTTGTTTTACTAAATTAGATGTATAGAAGAAATATGGGATCATGTAATCAAAGGTAGTATGCGCAAGCAAACTTAATTTAAGAAATTTGGAACTTTCGAGTGCTTTGTTTTGCAACCTTAAAAGTCTTAAAATGGTTTTGAAGCTGTAATCGCATGTGTTGGCCATGAAGTGTCTGCATTAATGCATTTAGGATTAGTATTTGATCAACAATCAAACATAGTTATGCAAAAAGATCGGTATTCGCAAAAAACAAAATAAGAGAGTCCCGTTATACTACCTCAGGTAGCTTAAAAATCTTCAAAGTACTTAAAAAAGAATCTTTTAACATGCTATGCTCTTTACCACTGATGAGTCCTATTTATAATTAATACAAACATTTAAAAAAGAAAAGTACATTATGCTCATCACACATTTCATAAAATTACCATCATCTAATCACAGAAGTGTCATTTATGACTGTAGTTTTAAACAGAATAGGGTTTTGCACCTAACATTATATCCAAACTCTGGTATATAGGAAAAATCCTTCCCAACATTATCTTATTTACCATTTAAGTATCAAATGAACTCCGAGCACTTGCAAGTAAGGGTTAATACTTATTTTAAAATGGGTTTTCTCTGAAATGTAGTGCTTCACACACATTTTTTTTTTCCTCCTGAATGACCTTACTAAGGAAACAACACAGATTAACCAAACAGCTCAAGCTAACTAAAACACTATGGATAGCTTATAACAAAGATTTTTTTATTATTATTCTTCATAACTAAAAATAGAACTGTATGCTACTCTAGAATTGTTCTTAAACTGCCATTCAAAATTCATCCTCTCTCTATTATCATTGAACTGTAGCGTCATGTTGCATTTGCAGTTAAAGTACCTAGTTGACTGCTGTCAGAGGGACTAAATGTTCATCTTCATAGGTTGAGAAAATAAAGTATTACCATCTATAAACTCTGGCAATTAAAATTTAAAACCACCTTACAGGAAATCCAGATAATTAAGGTATTTAAATTGGCTATTGATTGGATGCATCTTGAGGGCCTCTTTTTGTCAAAGATAAGTAGGGTTATGAAGGCACAATTGTAACCGGCCATGGGCTTCCATACCAGTTTCAACAAAAACCTAAACTCTTCTGGCCTCCATGGGTTTGTATAAAGATTGCACTATGATATACTATCAATATGAATAATACAGCAAGATTCAAAGGGATGTTTATTAGATAGCAAGACTACCCAGTAACACTGAAGACCAGTTTTGAAGAGAATACAAATCTCATGCTTTGGGGTTTAAAGGCAGTCCATAACCATCAGCATTTGGGGAATAATTCTGTGAGAAGATGATTAATTTGGCAGCTCTTGAACCTTTTCTAGGGTATCTGGTTGCTGCCTACAGCTAAAGAAAATGTACTGGACTAGATTAATTGTACGTGTAGTAAAGTGCAACTGTTACTATGCTCTTAACTGAGGCTTGATTTAAAACATTTTCTGGATAAAGTTACTGACATCATGCTCTACAAATTCAATCCTATGATTGTTCTTCAAGAAAAGCTCAAGTAGTTCTCTATGGGAGACTTATTTTCATGAAGAATATGCACTTTATGTTCAAAAAATGTACATCTTCATTCTTATTCAGTTTTTCCCAACTGCGTCATCCCCTAACAATCAACCTTCTGCAAAAGTAATAAAATCACTGTTTTCTCCTTTTATGTTCTTTCTGCTCAAAGTTTTACTCAAATGATTTACAACATCCTAACTGTGATCTTCTCACTTCCTATATTAATAGGAGATCTCTCCCCAGTGCTGTATTTTAGTTTCTATATGCTATGGACAAACATATGTGAGCCTAAAAAATCCTTGCTAGAAAAAAACCATATATACAGAGGGAAAATATAAAGAAGCAAAACTGAGGAGACTAGGTCTATCCCCATTAAAATTAATACAGACTTTACTAAGATATTCTACTGGATTGTGCCTAGTTTTTGGCATTATGCTGCTATCTCACACATTCAATTAATGTGAACTATAATCGATCTTTTCATGATTTCCACTTGGATACCCAAATCCCAAGAGCAACCCTAGATATAACATAAACTATACCTCAGCTTCCTGTTGTCACAAAATACAGTTATGATAAAATTTCACATTACATGAATACTTTCAAAAGGCTGCCACTGATTCATTAGTACAGCTACCAACATATAAATTTGTCACACTTAAAAAAGGCTGTAGCTATTTTATATGTAACAGTTTCAAGAATACTTCACTTTTAGTCTTTCAGTACAGAAGACTACATTAATGGTTTAAATATAAATGCCAAAAGTTACTCATTGTGAACATCTCAGTGTAAAATGAAATATTCAGTTTACTTCTATGAAGTTCTAATCTATACCTCAAAAAGACACTGTGGTAATAAACATCCTAAAAATGTCACAAAATGGAAAGACAGCTTTCAGGTGTGTAACTAATGAAATCAGGTGCGTTAGCAATAAAAACAGGGTTCTAGCAGAGGATTGGATCAGTGGTTTTAGTCAAGCAGACCTCCCACAAACTTCAGAAGGGCAATTTATTTAAACAAAAACTGCAGAGCAAGGCCCTTTAATTCTTAAGTATGAGTCAGCTTTTATATTTCATATCTAAATAAAGATTTTATAATCAGCAAAGAAAGGAAAACCAGTTTGGGATGCTACTTAGACTGTAAGCCCATTTGCCTTGATCTTGCAGATCATAACAAACCAGAACTGCCATTAGCTTTACTCAGTTCTGTGTGCAGCAGGATCACAAATCACAGATCCTTAAATATGCAGCCTATCTAACTTACGTAACTTAACATGAATATACACAATTGAAATACCAGAAGTTCTACACAACAAAAGCTCGGGGAAGACAAAGCTTGGATTATGTGTGTACCTCAAACTGATTGAGCTACAAATCATGGCTCTGGATCCTGCACCCTGAAGCACGCAGGATGAAAGCTGCGCCTGCGCCAAGTCCCACTGCCTTCAGTACACTTGATGAGTACATAACGCAGGATTGGGGCCTGTGGGGTTTTGTTGGTTCAAACATGCTTGTAATGTTACTAAACTGTAATATAGCTGATTAAGTAGAGCCTGTTGAATAAACACTGCAGTATTTTATGAGCACATAATCACTGACTATTTTGGAAGTTTGCTTTTAGCATACTTTTGTATCTTGAAAAAAGGAAGCCGGTATTTTGTATACTGTAGAGTAGACTTCTGCAGTACCATGCATTCACAAGCAAGCACTGCTGCAAGCAACCAAAAGCCTTCCTATACAAATATTTACTTTGTTGAGAACATTTTAACCTGAGAGCTAAGACAGGCAAATATTGCCTATTGAAATCTTCTCAAAATTACATATTCCTATACACCAAGTAGATCTATTTCCAAGCAGATCTATCAGATATATTTCCAAGCAGATCTATCAGAACATAACACCAACTGTCTTCAAGTAATATCAAGCCAAAGAAGGGAAATAACAGAGATTATGCAGAAAATTAATTTATTTTCATCTTATGTTGCCTATCTTTGCAAATATACCATACAAAATAAAAACATATCATACTAAATACAGATCTTTGGCCCTATCAAATGACTTAAGTATGAAGAACTATGTTGAGTTTTAGCCTTACTTAGAAGTCTCAGAATGTCAGACCTTCTAATAATATTTTAATGTATGTTGATTATCTGCATTATCTTTTTACTGAAGTGACAAAAATGGAAAATTGCTGTACTGAATACCTGGAGTTTCACAAAATGCTAAAGGACTCAAATTCAACCCTGGGAAACAGGTATGACTCTAATGCCCTGATCACTGACACTCTATTAAACTACAGAATAATTTGACTCAAAAGGCCTGGTTTTGGTTCAGGATGGCAAAGAACTATAAAACCTCCAGAAATTAGAATTATGTAGAACCTATTCCAAAGGTCTCTGACTCTTTAAGTCATGGGGGCTCATCCTGCTTCCCCTGAACTCTGTAATTCTGACACTAGCTGTAGCCGAAAACCAAATAGAATTAGAATCATGGTATCTGAGATCAGGAAAGCTGTGTGTTTCACAAGGACCAGATCTGCACACAAACTCTCTTATAGGCTTGTCTTGTTTGTTTATGTTTCTTCCTTCTTCCCAAAACACAAAAAGAAATAATGTGCTGGAGTTGGCCGTAACCTAAATTTCAAATCAATTGGTATCTGGTTAATAAAAGGAAAGTATACTTAATAGCTGAAGTTCATTTATTCTTAATAATGTAAATTGCACTAATTGAAACTCTGGTTTTGAAGCTTCTAGGCAAAACAAATAAACAAACAAAACTTCTAGTAAAACCAACAGAATTAATGTCAAAATTAAAGATAACAGCAGAGGATCATAATATAATCTCTCCTTTCGCTTTCGGTCTTCATTACAAAGTATGATTTTCGTATTCCAGGGTTGGTCAGAAATAGTTTGTACTGATTTTACCTGTGCGTTTAAGAACACCACTGAAAGCTCTGTTGCAGAAAACAGATACAAAACACAAAACACACAGGGATACCTTATGCTTTCTACTCCAAGAAAACTCGCACTTAAGGACCTAACCAACACATAAAAACCAATGCCAAACAAATTTGGCAACTTTTGGTATTTATGCTGTCCCACTAAGTTTATTGTCATATAATCATAATCTTCAGTACTAATGCTAAAAAACCACCCTGAATCTACATCCAATCCTTCACAAATAATTGAAGTGCTAGGTTCAGTAATCACTGCACTGTCTTTTATTTCTAGCTTGTGCCTTTTTCTTAAAAAAGGGAAGGAAAGGAAGAGAGGATGAGAAGAGTGAGGAGGGGAAGTGGATGTATACAATTTTGAATTTCTAATGACTTGTAAATGTTATCTGTACTAGCACCAATTGATTTGCTTCCCTGCCCACAATCCTGTTACTAGTTTGGGGTCCAAGCATGAACTTAGCATTTGGCCCTGAATGCTGAAATCAAGATTTTTATGAATTTACTGACCACCCCAACTGTGCAGCAGGAAGAAAAAAGCATCAACAAGATCTCTGTCTTTTAATTCCAAAGTCCTTATACAATCACTGCAGTTCTCAGGTAAAAGGCTTATTGGTATCATATTAGTGCCCCCCCCCCCCAACGTAGCTTTTATTATTTCCATAATAAAAAAAATTACAGCCCTTACCTTACAAATTTGAAAATAATCTGATGTGAGCGTCTCCTGGATCTCATCTCTGGGAGTCCCTGCAGCTCCTGCAGTCCCTCCTGGGTGCACGGAGCCACCGCCAGCCCCACTTCCACCACCACTGCCACCACCACTGCTTCCACCAGGGGATGAGGCAGTTAAACCATCCAAAACTTTGCGAAAATTAAATTTCTTCATTTTGGAAAAATCTTTCAGAAGATTTGGGGCGGGAGAAAGGATGTGTCGTAACACATTCAGCTACATGTAGTGAAAGAAAAAGTCTTTAATGGTCCTCTGAGTGAGGCAGCACTTTAGTCCCTTGTACCAAACAGAACGTCAATATTAGGTGTAAGTGATTGAAAAATAC
>NW_009233927.1:0-241 GCF_000690835.1 Fulmarus glacialis | reverse complement strand
CGGCAGTCCCTTAGGTTTACTGCTCCAAGCGGAGCTGTAGCTATGGGCCATAGTCTCTCCAGGGGTATATACCCTGCTGCGGCATAGACTTATCCACAGCCACAGTCGCTTTGAGGTGCACCTGTTCCAGCGTGGCCTTCTCCATGGGCCACAGTCCCTTCAGAAGTAACCTGCTCCAACATGGCCTTACCTATGGCTGCAGTTCCTCCAATGGTGTACCTCCCCTGTCATGGGCTTATCC
>NW_009233926.1:23092-38185 GCF_000690835.1 Fulmarus glacialis | reverse complement strand
GTATGTATATAAAAAATATAAAGTCTGTACGAGACCACCTTCATGCAACGATCTCCAAATTTAATTAATTTCCAAAGCAATCATTTCTAGAGCATTAATATTTCAAATGACTAATGCACACAGTGAGGTGCAGAGGAGTTAGCGTTTCAGTAGTTTCCTATAGGAAGCCAGCTGCAGAAGGAAGAATGCAACACTAGCCTTCCAGCTTCTTGTCCTGAATCAAAAATACAGCTTCAGACTTCTTCCAGCTGAAAACTGAGCTGCTTTGAAATCAAAACAAATGGCACTGTCTTGACAAAGACTAGGTAACAACTAAATTCAGGAAACGATTTGGCATTAAGAAGCCAAATCTTTGTCACAGAAATTTTAGGTCATTATTTTGTAAAGAGTTTCACAACCAGAGACCAATCTACTAAGAGGAAAGCCTCTCATAACATTCTGGTGCTTTTTTTTTTTTGCGTGTGTGTTCCTAGATAAGAAAAAAATATGTGAGTCTCAAGAAGGGTTATGTGAATTATTAGTATATTTCAATTGTTTGCCCCAGGCAGGAAAAAAGATCACGCAGTTATAAAACAATCTCAAGTCTGCCAACCATAAAGAAAAGAAAATGTAAAAGGTACGAGGATATTTAAACAAATGGAATTAATTCAGGTCCTACCTACTCCTCTGTAGTATCTGAGCATCTTCCAAAAGGACATAAAGAAACATAACTAACATCTGTCATCTTAAGCTTAGTCTCTCTCAAATCCTCCCTGGGAAAAACAACACGTGCACCACAGTGTTTGGGGGATTTGGAGTTACCTCATTCTTTCTTTTGTCCCCCACATGCATCTGCACATTTGTTTATCCTTAGTCATGAGAACATGGATGATTTGAGAATCACCTCGGGGAAGAGGGATGGAGCAGCAAGATCTTGAAGAGTCTGAGCATCATTAAGGGAATAGATGGTCTGTAGCAAGAAACCAAGAAAAGTCAAAAAGGAAGAGAAAAGAGGAGATAGAGCTCATCTTATCCAAGATGTCTTGCTGCACAAGAACTAACACAATGTACATCTTCAGTTTTCTAACAGGCTAGGAAAAAGGAATGTATTTGGGGAGATCCAGCTCTTCCAGGCTTTTCTAAAGGTAAGGTATAGTCTCCTGAACATGTTGCTTTCATTCCAACCATCTCTCACCATAAAAGCAGTTCCCCTTATTTTTTCATTAGATTTTTAAGGCAATCACAACCTGTGTATCTGGAAACGTAGCTCAGAGCTTCTAAATTGTTTTCCACATACTGCACAAGGAATGCTCTGCCTTCCTCCCATGTTCTTGCCATGCCCAAAATAGTCCAAAATTCCCACTCTTTGGGATCTGTGAACCAATAAAAAAGTCAGAGAAGTCTCTTGCTGCAACCCTGCGATGTTCAAATGTGAAACAGCCCCAAACAGGAAGACACAACTGCAATGTATTTGATAACAACCACCAGCACCACCTGAGGTGGTCACTTAGGCTTCATTTCGTCTGTCAGGCAATGTAGATAATTCAAAAATAACACAACTGTTAATTGGCTATCCTACCACAGATGCAAACACTTGGAGAGGAGATATTTATGGTCATCAAGTAATATTAGGTTTAATCTCCCTGTCTTCAGAACAGAAGACACTCAAAAAGGAAAGTGGAAAAACAATTCATGACAGGGGGTGTTAAATCGGATGGTCTTAACCATAGGGTCACACAAGCATTGACACGCTACTCTCTCACGGTTATTTCCAGCAGGAAGCTCCTTCCATTCAGCATCAAATTTTCCACCCTTGGGCTGTGCCTGGAAAGCAGCATTTGGTTTGGAAAAGACACAGATTACAGCTTTCTGCCCAATTTTGACGCGTAGGAAGAAGCAAAAAGGTAACAGGTCCAGAACTGAATTCTTCTTCTCCATCATGACTGTCACCATCACCACCAAAACATCCTCAAAGATTTCCCCTCTCCTCCCCCCCACCCCCAAAAAATCACATTTCACACAACGATCTGCACTAGTAAGCTTTCTCGCATCACTAGTCTCACATCCCAGGGCTTTCCTTACTGGTTTTTCTGTCTGTCTTCCCACCAGAAGATTTCACAAATGGATTGCACCTTTCTCATCCGTACGTGGGCTCTTAAGATGCAGCATACTTCTGCCCTCAGACTTCAGGGCAGGTAGGAGATGTCACTTTGGCCTTCCAAAAAAATCAAGCCCTGTTTGGTCTATCAGCCATTTTTAAGTTCTACATCTCTGAGCCCAAACGCAAACAGCCCTTGAATGCCTTCTGAAGCTAAAAAACAAAACGGGAAGCTCTGGACAGGTAGGTGGGAGCAGCCAAAAGAGAAGTTTATCAAAGAACCTGACCAATTTTGCATAGGAGGAAAGCAAAACCTCTAGTGGGTGTCTGCTACTTCTAAAAACCACTGGCTCATGCTCTCACAGGCAGCCGTCACCTGCTCTGGTTGGACCAGCAGGGACTGCAGACCTCTTCTGTCCTGCTGGAGGATATCTAGACACATGACAGGGTGTGAGATCCTCATGGCACATAGTGTGCCTGTCCCTCCCCACGACCTTTCTTTACTGAAAGAGTGGTCAGGCCTTGGAACAGGCTGCCCAGGGAAGTGATGGAGTCACCATCCCTGGAAGTATTTAAAAGACGTGTAGATGAGGCGCTTAGGGACATGGTTTAGCGAGTATGGTAGCGTTGGGTTGACGGTTGGACTCGATGATCTTAGAGGGCTTTCCCAACCTTAATGATCCTATGATTCTATGATTCTATTTCCCACACCCACTCGCACCCCCATCTCTCAAAAGGATCTGTCCTCCAGGCCTGCTGATTTCTCATCTCCCCTGATCCAAAGGAATGCCACCAGGTCTTTGCACTCAACCGCACGTTGCCTGATTAGTGCCACAGCAACAAGAAAGCAAACCCAGGCTTCTTTACCCAGACGAGGTGCTCCACCAAACCCCTGTTGCTGGGGGTTGGACAGACATAGGCATGGAGAAGAAAGGGGGTCTAATCCCCAATGTATCCTCCCTCGCAGGGCTCTCTCGGGCCGCTGCAAATCCTCTTGGCTCAACTTTGTCAGCTGCTGGAGTCTACAGACAAAAAAAAACCCATAAAAAAAAAAAAACCTGCACTGTCAGCCAGGATTTTCAGAGGAAGCTGGGCTTCTCAGAAGTTAAGCATCCAACTCGAGACATCTTAAAGTGGTTAGATTTTACGTGTGCTATTGCTCTCTTAAAGCTCATCTTTAAGGCTGGGAGCACATACTCCAGAAACCTAAAAGACTCTTGTGGCTTTCAGGAGGCGTGAGTGTCAATGCAAAATGGCACCCTCAACTTTAGTTCTTCTGTACAGACATTACAAGACTAATTTGTTGTAACAGATTTAATCGCATCACAGCCCCCTACATATTTGCATTGCTCTGCAATATCGAAGTTTTCCAACCCAGCAGCTTCAGATCTGTACCACAGGAGAGGGAAAAAAAAAACCCCAGTTTTAGGCACTTCCCCTGTCTGGTAAATTTACAAACACAAGAAGGCAGCTAGAAACTGTTCGCTGAACTCCCCAAAAGACAAAAACCAATCCAGCTGCAAAATTCATTTCTTAGCACACAAATTACAATGCTCAGTGATCCCCTCTGTTCATAAGATGTCTAGGCACAAGGGGCTTGTGCTGTGCTCTACAGTAAACAGAGGTCTGGGCAAATTCAGAAAGTCCAAAGTCCAAAGTCCCCATAGAAAATGTGTTGCTAATAACGGTCTTTTAATGTAACAAGGACTCCAGCTCAAGTAATTTCTCTCATCCCAACAGTGGAGGTATCAAAGAGGAAAAGAAAGGGGTTCTTAAACATGTTGATCCCAAGAGATTTAGTTCACGATATGCCAAAGCCACATAAAAAACATACGTAAGGGAATTCCACATTCTCTACAAAGATATCACAAGACGAGGGACTGCCGTCATCACCTTCGCAACCCATCAAGACATTTTATGAAAGCGACCGCTACATTTAACCAAGTCAACATGAATCTAGACCACCCATAATGTGCACATTATGTGTAAATGCTGCGCAAGAGCAAGGTATGATATAAAACGGAGCTAATCTATTTACTCAGTTACAAAACGAGGTGCAGACCAGCCAGATTCGAGCTCTTTGTTCCTCCCTCCCCAGCTGGAGAGTTCATCATCTGCCCAACCCACATGCCATGCTTGTAATTCAACCCCAGCGGTGACCAAAACAAGCTCAAGTCTGCACTTTCCTGACCTCTGAGGAAGCAGATAACATCAGTCAAGTTCAGAATTAACTGTCTGCTAAGTTTCGTCAAATTTCCCTCCGACGCAGGATGCCAAGAAGCACCAAGTAAGAACCAAACTATAAACGTGCAGCAACTTGCCCTGCGCTCCCCCCCGCCCCCGTGCTTTCCTTTCTGCACTGATTTCATGCTCAGCGCTTATGCAATTCATCAGCTGAGCTTGTGGCAGGTTAGCAAAGGGCAGCAGGGATGGGCTGCCCTTTTTCTGACTCCCCGGGAGGGGTGAGCAGTGCAAGGAGCAATGCCACAGGCAAGCAGAAGCTGCGCAGGACACTGAGCTTTGGCAACCAGGTACCCAACCCTACAAGGATCAAGGGCAAGCCCAGCTCAGAGCTACAGCTACAAAATGGCAGAGATCTCAGAAAAGTCGGTACCTACATGGAAGAAACAACAGGCAGGACTGAGCCTGGTACCACAAAGGTTCAGCATCCTTTTAAGCATTCACAGTAATGCACCAGAAAAAGATACCCAAGACTAGAAAGAGTAAAGAGATTAATAGGCTGCAGAATGAAAAGCCAACAAAGAAAACAAAACTTCTTTTCGAAGTTGATTAATACCACCTCTTATGTGGAATAATATAGCAGGTTAAAAGCAAAATCCATGCCTCCATCACGGTAGAGAAACAGATTTGCAGTGCAAAAGCTTGGCCGAAAATTCTTAATTTATCTTTGGCAATTTAAACCATTTCCACATAAATGATGTTGAGAAGGCAAAAGTGAATGACGCTTTGTTTCACAAATAACACATCAGCCAAAAATCCTGGCTCATATGCCTCATTTGTTATCATAGCCAAAGACTGGCAACTTCACTTCTCATGCTTTATGCATAAATATAATCTACCTATACTGGAAAACAAGCATCACATTGGGAAAGATTCAACCTTGACTGAGCTGTGTGACTTCCAGGGATTTCCCTTCACTCAGACAAAAAAAAACACATCTCTTGTACAAAATAAAAATTACTGCAAAACTTGGAGTTTCTTTACCAGTTTTGATCTAAATTCCAGGTCAGGCTGCAAGTGACATGTATTTGTGCGGCATTCAAATGATTGAGATGAGACATTATTTCAACAGAGTTGGGCTTATGCAGCCTATCATTTTCAGAAAGCATTTTAAAACAAAAACAAAAGCACTTGATTTCTGCAACAGAACAAAAACACTGATAGGAGAGGTCTTTTAACCCACTGAATTGAGCAGCAGACTGCAAGGAACCCATCCTCTCCATTTCTACTGAAACAAACCAAAACAACAGTGGCCTTCCTCTTTCCCCACTTCTCCCCAACATGAATTTCATATAAAAAAAAAAAATGTATTAATTGGTGTTTTGGAACGACTTCATCTTTGATCCTTTTCTGTCTTACAATAACCATGACAGATGCAGAACCAGAAATTTTTATTGTTACTGGGAGACAGAACTCATGTCTCCTTCACACGGTGTCTCCCACTGGTATTTAAATTTTTTTTAACCCGAGTTTTCAGCAGCCGTGCCTGCTATTCATAACGAAAGCCACAGCAGAATTTTTCAGGGCCGCTGGCAGTTGTGGTTACCTCACTTCTTATAAACACGGCGGCTTCCTGCCAAGGCTCCCCTGCTACATCAGGTTGAATCATGGCATCCTTCACCGCCGTGACCCCCGAACGCAGTCATGCCACAACTCTGTCTAGTTCCATTAATTACACATTGCGGTGAAATAGCGCTTCTGTGCCTACCTCCAAAAAGGCCTGCCTCTTCCCTACGCCAGCTGAGAGGCTGCCAGCACGCTCCTTCAGGCTGCGTACAGTTAATAGTTAGTATTTTCATGTTTCAGAAATAACAATTTTCACTAATTGCTCGCAATATGAAGTTCATGGTACACCTTTAAAATACGCTGTGGTGGCAAATCTGTAATCCTCAAGGCAGGATCCTATGCGTCATTCACTCTTCTAACCCTGCAGATACAAGCACACGAGATAAAGCTCTTGATTAACTGAACAATAAAGAACGAACGCGACTTTTTTTTTTTTTAAACTAGGTGAAAAGAGGTGAATTAAAAAACAAGCAGAGCATCTTATCGCTCTTCGGTGATCCTGTAGTGGATACATTTATTGCACAGCAGGACATTAAATGTGTTTTCCTATATACTGATAAATTATAAGTTGTGTGTGTTCTACTTCTGGTAGTACCACTTTTCTGATCATCTCTTGCAGGACTGAGCAGCCTTGGCATTTCTGACCTTTACTTGGTCATAAAATTTCCATTTTGTTGTTTAAATCAAAGATCCTGCCTGCAGCCCCCAATGGTCACCATTTCACCTACCCACAGTGACCCGGTCAGTCCAACAACAGCATGACAGCAGCTTGACACCGAGCCACGCGCATGTGAGGCTGAGACCAGCTTCTTTAGATGACAATGTTGAGGTGCCCCTTCAACACTTCTGGCTGAGATGTTTCCAGCCCCTTCAGATCACTCCACCTACCAAAACCTCAACAGGGTTGAAATGGTGATGCTGTCAATCAGCAAGAAAAAATATCTGCTGCTGGGGGAGCAAAGAAAGGAAAAATAAAACCCACCCTCCCTCCCTCCCTCGCTTGCTGTGCGCCTGCACCTCCAGCTGCCTTGGTGCACTGTGTCACTGGATGAAAATAGACGGGCTTGACAACTTCACTGGCTCTCTCAGAGAGGCCAGTTGGCAGAAGCAGCAGTCTGCTCCCGGACAGAAAAGGGTGGGTTTATTATTTCCTCCCCCCCCAAGTCTGAATATTCACTTTCACTTTGACTACAGGGGAAAAAAGAAAAAATTTCTCCTTTGAACACAAAATCTGGAAAATCCACACATCTGCCCACGTCTAGCGAGTAGGAAACCTTCACAGGTGTCATCTGGTTCTGCAGAATCTAATCTTCCCTATGAGAAAAAAGAAAACCTAAAAGTTACGACTGCAGAGATAACCTTCAAAACACAAGCAAGGGTATAGTGAGGTAATGAGCTACAGAAACGCTCCCAGTGTTGCTGTTGCACCTCACTACACCGCTTCAGAGCAAAAGCATTCCTGTCCATAAAACCTGGGGACCTGGGGACAACCCCAAAAACTGACAAGCAAGCCTAAATTTCACACTGCTGCTATTCTGCCACAACACAGGGAGACTCTGGAGAGGCAGACTAGCAAAAGAGATGTAAAGAGCTACGGGGCACGCCAAAATCCAACAGGACAGTTAAGAAAAGCCTGCAAGAGTGGAAGCACCCAAAACACCTGTGATGCACCCAGGAGTTGGAGGAGACGGAGCTTCAACCTGCTAAACAGAACAAAATACTCAAGAAGACAACTTAGGTTAAATAAACTTTCTTAAATAAACTTAAATGCACACCAGCAAGTTCTTCATAAGAACACCTGTGTCAGTAAGCTTTGCTTGGGATATTTTACAATCGATGCTTTACATCTCAACGCACAACTCGGTGCAGACTGCAAGCGCCTGTGATACATCACAACTTCACCGCCCTGTCTCCGGACAAAGCCCGAAGTACAGCGCTACCACGGCTGCATCCCTACCCCAACCGCCCACGCTTGCGGAGCTGCGTTTCGGGGGACTGTAGCACCTCACTTGTGCACGCCGAGCCAGAGAGGAGCTACCTGGAATTGCGTTTACGGATCAGGTGGCACGGTCAACATGCTTTTTTGGCCCATGATCACTCCACACCTTTTCAGGATCAGATTACCAAGGTCACGAGTCACGCGTGTAAGATTTCAACTAGAGCGCAGGTGTGGTCATGATGCAGACAGAAAACATCGCTGCTCTGGCAGCGGTCATCAGTTCCAATAGAAGAGGAGGTTTCGTAAGGCAAAAAGGTTTGAACTGAATTTATGCGAGAAACCTAAATTAACCATCTCAGTACCACACAGGTCATTTTCCAAATCATCTCTCCACTTCAGATGCTTCAGAGTCGTTGCTAAAGCTGCTAGGTTTTGCAGCCTATTCCTCATTCAAAGTCAAAATGACTAAGAAGCTTTCAGAAATTTTAACTCATGATTTATGCCCAGAAATAAAGACATGGGTGGTTTGAATAGACAAATCTGCTTATTTACGACAGCCCTCCTAAAACTGTTGGTACAACAGCACATAAATGCTTAATACGGAGGTCATACACAAGAGATCACTTCTGAAAGGCACTTCTGGAAAGTCATAAGAGGACCAACCTGCTTCCCCCCAAACAGACATCTACTAGCAGCATCTCAGGGGTAGCATGCTCCCAGCACATCCCCTCAGCAGAGGTATTGAGTGTCTGTGGGCTGTCACGCTGCAGGAGCATAGCCTACTTTTCTGCCATTGATGGTCTGAAGTTGCAAAGGAAGAACCTTGTGAAGAAAAGGGGGGAATTACACTGAAAGGAGGAATGGTGATGGACAGAGAAAGAAAGAAAAAGAAAAGAGCATCAGTTCCAAATCCTTTTTTGTGTGGTTTGTGCTTTGTTCGTTTTTAAGATAGAGTTATTTGTTACATACAGGTGGCGGACCAAAATCCAACATATGTCACGTGGAGACAGAAATTTTACTATGGAGAGGAAGCGGAACATATCTATTGGACTTGGACAGGCCTGGAATCCAATCCCATCACTAACTCCCATCTCCTGTCTGATCTTTAGGTGTTTACTCTTTGACGCTTTCCTGCCGCCACTGAAAGAGGAGCGTAACTCATCTGGGTAGGAGCTTTCTGCTGCGTCCTGTATTTGGTAACACAGTGTTCCAAGTTTTTCATCCTTTAGCCTTCAAAAACCTCCTTTTAGAAGGAATCAAGGCATTTGGGAGAGGGTTAAAAGAGAAAGCAGGAGCTCCTCAGGGTGAAGGACTGAGGAATACACCACTGAAAGACCAAGAAGCCAAGTGAGTCCTAGATCCATTGGGAGAAGCCAGGAAGCAGGAAGGAACTGCTCATGGAACTGGTCTGAAGAGCAGCTGTGACGTTCATGGCAGAAAGCCGTCATCACAGCAGCATGGCAGGGTGTCCTGGTCACCTATCTCATGTCTGCATAGGCCTTCATACTCCTTCGTCCGAAAAAGGACTCTTAAACTATTGTCATCTCATAAAACAAGTGGGACTAAGACAACTGTGGACGACATTTTCTTCTTATTATTTTGCTATACAGACTGGGCGTATTGACCATAAGCAGCTCAAAGGTCCTGGCCCTCACACTAGCAAAAATTGTTTCTGACATCCTGTCTCACACTGAAGGACTACACATAACCATGACAGAGCTAGTGACCATTGTAAGACATGGATAAGGGTCTGGGTCTACCAGCACTGAGCTGAAACTGTGGTGGAAGCCATCTGTCTGCAGAAGACTAGTGGGGTGCCGCGTACATGGAAGCTGGCAACATCAGGGCCTGACCATCTGGGATCTGGGCCATCTTCCAAGCCTGTTGCTGCTGACTGGTGAGAGCTACAACAAAGGGGTCTTTTCTACCCCAGAGGAGTCATTTGCAGATCTCCAACAAAAATAAACCCAATAAAGCAGATAGGTTGCCACATGACAAGGAAAACTCAGTAGATAGATCACCAGAAAAGCAACAGGAAGATCCTCAGTACAGAACTGCAAATTGGAGATAGCCCAATGCATGAATGAAAAGCAGATGGGGCCCTTAGACTCAGTACAACTCCAACATACCTGGAAGAACTTGTGGGAAGAAGTCCCTTTTTAGTATTTTAAAGCATGTGGCCTGCTCACAGCAAAGAGACAAATCCAACTGAACAGAGCAACCACCTCAACTTGTGCTTACAGGCAACCCTTCGCAAGAAGGGTTTCCTAAGGAGATATTTCTGCTTTTAACAAAACAACCATTACTTACCCTAATGCTTTAGGGCTACCCTGTGAGAGCAATCTTCTGCATAGCTGCTAACTGACTTCTGTGAACACTTTCACAGGTTGTACCTTTTCTGCAAATACTTGTGAGAGTTCTGTGCTGCAAAAGAAACTAATCCCAAGCTGACAGCCGAACAGCATAGGTGGAAATTTCAGCAGCAATTCATTTGGTAGGTTATTTGCAGATGAGTGCTACCCAGACTCAGGATGACCACAGCCCAGAACGCAACAGAACTGCTCGGGTGTCTCTGGCCACATGGGCTGTCAGAGCAGCGTCGGATCACTGCAAGACTAAGGCGAAGCAAGTTTGTAAGTCACCTAGAAACTATTAGTATAGGAAAGCACGCATGGGGATACCAGCAATTAAATACTGCACAGGTGCTGGGAACTGCCCACTGAGGAGTCATTCACACCAGTCAGGCCCATAGCCCGCTGAAATGGCTCAGTGGCACAAAGGATGCCCGTGATACAATCCCAGTCTGACATTGCCACTGGGCCACTGAATGCAGAGCTACTAGCGAGTAACACTTCTTCCGAGGGCACAGAGACTCTGCTGGAGATGCAACAACCTCCTAGCAAAGAAGGGCCGTCAGTGGTAAGGTTTACAAGCCTTTCACAGCAGGGAAGAGAGAGGCAGAAGCAGCAGCTGGGAAGCAACGCAGCTGCAACAAGTGAGAGTGCTCAGGAGAGGGAAGGGAGCTCCTCGGGGAGGCAGCAAGTCAGGCTGGCCAACCTTGCCAAGCCTACATACCAAAATCTCCACGTGCTTTGAGAAGCACAAAACACGTACCTCACGTCTTGGAGGAGCTGGGGGGTCTCCGGAGGTCTCATTTCTCCAGCGCTGGACACAGCGCTCTGTGTGAGGGGGTCCAGCAATGCCAGCTTCGGCAGAGCCTGTCGGCTTGTCTCCTCCTACAGCCGTGCGCTCAGATCACCCAAAACCCCTGTGCCAGCACAGCCCTGCTTCTGGACGCATGATGTGGTTGCCTCACAGAAGCTGCACGTGAGCCATGTATACTGATCCAACCACTTCAGCATAGTGATCTATCTTCTCCTTGCCACCTGAAACAGCCTAGCTGAAAACTGGCGACATTGCATGGAGGAAGGGATGGGCTAGGGCTTTCCCGCAGTCTCCAAGAAAAACTCGGTTACATTTTTCATCCGAGCTTCAGTGCATGAGTTTGCTGGTGCTCTGCCCAGAACACCAAACCCACCAACCAACTGGTACTGGATTACGTTACTGGGTACTTCAGGGAAGCCTGAACACAAACTTAAATTACCACTGAATCAGTGCTCTAAAAATAGTTGGGGGGGAAGGTCCATCCACAGAGAAAAATAAGCTATTTAGAAGAACAATGCTCTGGCAATCACCTCACATTCACTGCACGTGGGAGAAGAAATCTATCCTTTATGAGCTGCTCTTGGGAATAAAGGAAATTCATGAACTTGCCAGATAAACTTTTCAGAGGGAGGAGAGGAAGACAACCATTTCATGCCCCTTTCCCAGTCAAGACTGAATACACTTACGGGTGGGTGAAGGGAAAACGTGAGGGAATAAACCTGATTTAGAAAGAGATGGATCAGAAGGAGTGGGGAAGAAATTCAGAGAAAAAAGCAAGAAAAAAGCAAGTAAGTATTTTGTTGAGTAACTCCACTGAATCATGGAACAGAAGGACAGGAATTCAGAGCAAAAGGAAAGAAAAGGGTGACTAAAGAGTAAGATTTACACATGCATGTTCACGTGCTACTACCTCAGCGCCTGACTGATTTGATAACCATCCTTCCATACTATGCAAATCATGTTTTCAAGAAACCTTTACCCTTTACTCAGGCCTTGTTGTGGGGATACATCAAACACCGCAACTATAGCACTCTCGTGAGCTTTTTTTATTCAACATTTTCATCAACCGAGAGGAGGATAATACAGAAAAAATGCTACCTCAACTACTCAACTTGTGCTATAAACTAAGGGTGGATTTCAGCTCACCTAACGTTAGCTATCCTTTAACTAAAGCTAACGGTCCAAGGCTCCCTCTGTAGCCAAAGAAAAAGATAACCACCTCCAGACAGCAATTTATCTTCTTTTAAAATCCATTTCTGTGACTGGTGGGAGGAAACATCCTTTGGAGATCTCTCTGTCTACCACTGCTGATAGAAGACATCAAGGCAACTAGGCTAAACCAGATGCCTAACTGCAGTGACTGAACGTCGGGGAAACGACTTTCACCCTCGCAGTCTTCAAGGTGACAGAACTACTTGGCACTTGGAAGAGAACAACCCAGAGAAAACATCATTTGCACAAAATACTTAGGACTTCAATTCCTCGGGGGACAAAGAGGGGTATGCAGACACAGGTCAAGGACCGCTAATGGAAGGATCTTTAATATTTACATCTAAGGCCCGTTCTTCAAGTCAAAATTAAGTAAAAAGCCAGAGAGGTTCAATAGTTTCCTGGCAAAGTGCGCTTGGCACTTAACGCCTTTTCTGATGTTTTCAAGCACAGAGCAGGGTGAGGGACATCTGCCACCACCAGCACACCTCCCTGCAATCTGCACAGGAGTGACCGGGGGACTTGGCTGCGACTGATCCCCACTGATGACATGAAGCCTTCGGAGAACGCTGCCAAAAACTCAATGTACAGGATGATGAAGATTGGTGGAAACTGCATAGAGGAAGATAAAGGAGAAATACGTACCATCAGACTCACAAAGTATTTCCACTTCTCTGTAGCGTGGCAGGGGTACCTTTGAGTAGAAGAGGGGAGAACAAGGCTGATGGGCAACACTCAAACTACCGTGATTTGCTGCAGTACCTTTAACAAACTGCGCTCGATTAATCTCCTCTGGCTTCTTTCCATCACATTTTATCAACTTACTCAAAGCGAGCATTAAAAGCTCTTTAGTACCTTGCTACGTTTGTACTACTGCTGAGCAGAAGTAATTGCCAAGTAAGATATCTATCTGCCAGAGCCTGCTCATGCCCGAGACGGTGGAGGTCATGTTCTGGAAAAGTTCGACTTTGAACTTTTCCAAGTTTCTAATTCCCACTGAAGTTACACACACGCATTGACAATTGAAAGGCGCAGAAAAATGCGAGGTGAAAATCAGAGATGCAGCACAGCCGCCACCTACCCCAGAACAAGTTTTACTTCTGAAACTGTCTGAGCAATTTTAGGAATTTGTTTGCCCTATTTTCAAATCATGCATCTGAAAAATAAAGCTATCAGTTACCGCCAGTGAAAATGTAAGTGATCCCTGAAATATATGCTGGCCCTCGCACGCCCGATGCTGCCTCCCCTCTCCCGCCGCTCCCTCCCCCAAAGATGCACGGAAGTACCAAATCCTGTTCAGGGCTCCTTGAGGAAATTCTTTGTCCATGATGTTTTCTCTAAAAACAGTCCAGAGCCGACTTTCTTTTTTACTTCCAACGTAGCAGGATTCAATTTCAGTGCCCCAGCTGCTGCGAGAATCAGACGGGAAGGAGCAAGCTTTGAAGCGCGGCCGCGCAGAGGCCGCCTCGCAGGATGCTGGGAGCTCCAGCACACAAAGCACCAGCACCACAGAACCACAGCAACCAAACCATTACAGCACATCACAGAAAACGCCTCGGCTGTGGAACCAGTCCTGGGCAAGTCAGTCTTGCCTGAAGATATCCTTACACACACAGTAATGCAGACAAAAAAAAAAAAAAAAAAGGCAAGCATTTAACCTCTTTGATGGCATTTTCAGCCAAAAATGTGACTTGAAGAAGCCTCTACATTTCTTGTTCAGCTATATATGTTATGGCATAAGAGTTAAGCACCATGTCAGTAGCTAATGTCACTTGATAGCCTACTAAAGCTTTGTTAAGCATGAGGATTTGCATGCTATTATCAACAACGTCATAAACTTTCCAGACTTCTGCAAAAATCTCCTGGCTGCCATTAAACTGTTAACACTGTCTTCTTCCCTTTTTTTTTTTTTTTTTTTTTAATTGAATCTCAGTTGCTGACCAGACAGCATCGCATTTCGCCTTTCCCGCTCTTGCTGCTGCTGCACTGCAGTGCTGCGCTGGGAGCTCTCTCCTCCACGTGACACAGCCGCCCAAAAACCTCCCCTCCTGCCCACAGGGCTGCAAACCCAGCAGGACCAATCCTGCCTCCAAGCATCCCCCCCGCCTACAGAGCAGGCTACAGCACCAGCACGAGAAGCGTGCCGAAGGCACAGCAGCTGCCACCGGCGTATCTGATGTGGTCTCCCACTTTCAGTGGACCTGGGGAGCGAAGACCTTACCTCAGTGCCTCCAGTCCCCCCTCTCTTCTCCCCTCCTTGCCCAGCCTCTGGCAATCTTAAATCTTTTCCAACTTTTACTGATGGGTTGGTTAGCATGTTGCTGGGGTGGGTTTTTTTTGAGCACCCATCATTAAGTCCAACTCCAGATTAAGTCCTTACCCAGGAGGACTCAAAAGTCTACAAAGACAGGCACGAGAGACATATAGACCAGAAGGTACTCATCGCACAAATAAAAAGTTTGAGCAAAGATGACAGATTTGTATGCATATATCCTTCGGGCTGGATACCAATCAGTAAGGTGAAATAGGAGGAAAATGAATGGCCATAAGGAACAAGGACAAGACATGGGGGGGGGCGGACCACCAAAAACAAACAAAAAACCCACCTCAATTGTAAAGGCTTGTAAAGGGTTTTAAAAGGCAAGCAAAAAGTTATCATGATGCACCTCAGGTAGATGTAATGCAAGGAGCTGCTTTCTGAGTAGAAAGGAGAAACAAGAGTAGGTCAAGAAAAGCAAAGAGCCAGCGAGAGCGGTGAACCATCACTGCTATGGGCTCATTTGCTGTGCAAGCAGCAGTTGTACTGAAATGACATAAACACTCTGGAAAGAGCAAGGCAGTTCTTGAACAGCACAGCGACAATCAAATGAAGGATGGGTGAAACACACAGAACACT
>NW_009233926.1:5218-23051 GCF_000690835.1 Fulmarus glacialis | reverse complement strand
ATGTAAGTATAATATATATAGATTTTTTTATATATATATACACACACACACACATATACACATACACACAAATACACACACAATACAGTTCATTTTGTAGTCACTTACAAGAGGGATCTGTCCACCTTCAAATTTTCTTTTCCACAATGCTGATGTGCTGAGACCTGGGGTGTTTTTCCACTTGTTTTGACTTGCTTGGGGGTTTTTGGGTTGTGGGTTTTTTTTTTTCCCCCTTTGTGATAAGTATCCCCCTCATTGCTCTCCCATGTGTTCCCCCATTAGTCTGCTTGTGTCCATCTCCAGCCAGCTTAATCTTAAGACTCTTAGGAGTTTTTTTGTGGACCACCTATCATAAGGGGATCCTGACCTATGACCAGGGCTTGTACAAATAAAACAAATAAATTATTTGAAAATGAAACATTTATGATGCATTTATGGACAATATTCTCCAACAGAACAAGAAAAGCACAGCTCAACTCCATGATGATGCAGAACCGCTGATTAACATAACTGAACAGCTTTTGTGCTCTCCAAGCAGATTAAACAATTTACAGTCACTGAGTCTTTGGACAGACCCAAATGAGGAGATCAGCTTCTCTTCGAAGGGACCACCCATGTACTCTGTTATTCTCCATGGCCTTCTGATCAGGCACTACTGTCAGCAGAATTGAAGTGTGCTTTGGGTACTGATTTAATTATAACAAACCTGTATGAAAGATCTTGGCAAATGGGTTGATCACAGTATTCACACACTTTCTGAAAGACTTACAGAACAGCAGTAATCCATTTGGATGCACTGTAACTCTGATATAATTCAGCATAAAGACAGAAAAAAATAGTTTTAAAACTTCACTTTTCTAATTTCAGTTTAACAGAGTACCGATGCACTAAACACAAATACGATAAGTGTTCATGTATTTACTATCTGGAGAGAAAGATCAAAATTGTCCTTCCTCACTTCATTCTAGTAGAATCACTGACAGAAATCACATACTTCCCAAAGTCAGCCTCCCCGAGATTTCAGCTCCTTGTCACTGCTATGCTACAATTTGCAAGAGTTAAAACCTGAATTGCATTTCCATCTGTTTGAAACCATTATGCAGGTAAAATTCGTAATTCTTTAAAGTGACATGATGTGAGGTACATCTCATACCACTCACAGTTTGTACAGATGATAATGAAGGGAGCACTTTTTGAAAAAGGATAACTACTATCTCCTTGGCACTGACATTAAACCAAGCTTTATGCCTGTGAGCAAAAAGGCAAAGGATGCAAAGGTAATAATTTCTTTGGTTGCCTCTCAGTTCACTCCCACTTGTTGAAGGGTAGTAATTGCCTCCACTTACTTACTCATGCAAGAACTTTTAAGGATAGCCATCTATAATGAATGTTTCTCATAACTATCCTATGTTTATTTACAAATACAGGCACATCATTTTTCAATGTCTCCATATGAAAACGAATACCAGTAGCTGAACTGCTTCGAAAGCAGACACACATTTTCGGTACCCGACTTCAGATACCCTGTGGGTAAATTTTCAGGCTAACTTTACTATTTCAGTAAATGAGCCGAAACAACTCTGCACCTCTAGACCACACCCAGACTGTCTCAAGCCAATCTAATAAGACCTCCAGTTTTAGTAACTTTACGAGAACGCTCTTCTCCCTCAAGTATTATCATCAATATTTGAATAAGATAAGAATGAACGCTAAAGACCATTCCCCAGTTTCATACAGACAAGCTGTACCAGCGATGGAAAGGGAAAGCCCCCATCTACACTCCCACGCTTCCCAGTCTTTATCTTCCTCTGCACACTATTGCATCGTTAATTTATACCAGAGATGGGAAAGAGGGGCTAGAGGAGAAGTCAGTCACTGTTAAGTGAATTTGAAGAAGGCTGTTGCCCAGTTACCTGGTTAGATTTCAAATCCCAAACAAGAAAGGACAGCGTAACAAAGCCACAAAAAAAGGAGAAAATTAGTCTATATGTGTATAATTTCTAAGAGGGAAGAGCTGGCAACAAGACAGCAGGAACTTCTAAGTGTTATAGAGAATGCAAATGTAAGCTTGAATCAATCGTTTCTTCTACATATTATATTCAGGCAAGATGAACAATGCTGGAGTTCCTATACTTTCCCAGTTTTGCAGGATTTTTTTTCTTCCCATTGAAGTTACCTATTGTCTTACACAGTGAAACGAAAGCAGACGATGCACCAGAGTATTTCATTCCTTTGATATCATTTTTTAAGACAACGCAGTTACACACGTGAATGAAGGCCTCTATTTACCTGCTGCGCTTTTATTACTGATGAGGAAGCAATCTCAGCTCAAATTTTCAAGTATGCCAAAGGAAAAAAAAAATTAAAAATCAACGTTCTTTAACTTTAAGCCCAGACACAAAGATAAACCATGAAAACCAGCAATTTGTATGTGTACAGCCATCTATACTACACTTAACTAAGCACCAAGTCTTTAAAACCCTGAAGAAATGTTAGCTTTAAGTATCTAAGAAAAGAAGTCAGCAAAGAAGGCCCCCAGAGTGTCTACAAACTACAGGATTTTTCACTATTTTAAATCCAAACAATGTGATGCAACTATGAAGGAATAACTTCAGTTTAGGTACAGTGACATTCAGGACACACTGACCGAAATAACACACTCCCCATGCAAAAAGCTGCTAGGAACAGAAGTGGATATCCACTTGTATTGAGAGTGAAACTCCACTATGCAATGTCCCTGCTCCTTGCAAATTAATGGACCTGACTTTTTTAAAGCACAGTTGTTTCAAAAAAATCCCTCAGTGACTGTTTTAGATTTTGACATACAGTGGTTTATTTCCTTTAACAGATACTCCTCTATCTACTGTGTAAACAGTGAGTGCTTCATTGTTTAAACTTCCAGTAAATCCAAGATTAACACACTTTTTTTTTCCCCATGCCACAATTTTTTGTCTATTTGTACGGCACCTCCACTCCAGCGCCGGAGAACCTTTGGTTCAGAGAGCTGTGCTCTCCAGAGCTCCGCATGGATGGAGCTACTTCTGCTACTGAGCGGGAAGGAGACGGAGCCAGGAGAGAAGGGCCAGATGCTGGATGGGTGCAGAGCTCTGGGCAGAAAGCTCCTCTTACGCCCAGGCAACACAGGTGTATCCCTGCAGAAGCACAGGCTCTTCAGCTGTGAATTACGAAACCCACCAATGCGTATTTTCAGCATTCCCCGTGCACAGAAGGCAGGCAGGTACCCTGGCACAGCCACCACAGCACTTGCAATAATTTAACTCTTCTGAGAAGCGCAACCTTATTCCCTCATTCCCTGGTATTACGTGAGTGCACTTGGGTCTTACTGCCCTTGGGTCTTCTCTGTTATTATTTGCTATTCTCCTGAATAGCCTGTTGGTAAGTGGGAACCCAACCAGTTCTCATATCCACTAGGAAGCTTCCAGATGCCATAGCCCACTCTACCTCCCATCAGCCCCACACCAAAAGCCACTCCTTTGGTCCTCCATCGGTTCCTGCAGCTCCCCTTTCTTGCTTGCTCATCTCTTTCCAAGAACTTGCTCTTTCTCTTCCTTTCCCTTCCCCCCTTTAGTTCAATGACTGATTCAGGTCAGGAAAAAAAAAAAACCCACCACAACTTTAGCTCAGTAAGAAGCAGATGCTCCTCCTCCCTCCTCTCCATTCCCACCTCCATCTCACCCCACCACACACAGAGAAATACTTACGACGCAATTAAGACCAGATTCCTAAGCCTTGTCCCCGTTCCTAAACCTTGTCCCCAAAATCTCAACATTCATAAGTTTGGGACTGTCACTATGACTAAGTGAGGTGCACCGCAGTATACAAACTGCCTCTAGCAAGCCTGGAGAATGGTACAAGTTCTTATGTATATAGGAAAGTCATCTTTCTTGGAAACAGGGCCAACTGCTCTTAACCAGCTTCACTCTCGTTTCTACATGGCCACCCCAGCTGCATTCTATGTGCAACCCTCATCTGTTGCAAAGTGATTTTCTTGACAACATGCTCACTTGTGTATTCTACAGTATTTCACAACACCTTTAGTATTTCAGTTCAGAAAAGCTGGCCAAGCAAACACATTTCTCATTTTGCACAGACATGCTTCTGCAGTTTGCTAACCGAAGAGGATGCCTGCCAGTATCTCAGTTTTTTTTTTTTTTTAGAGTACATTAAAACCAGGCTTTTTGCACGAGACTCCATTTGCCACATGCATCTTTCCCTCTTAAATCCAGTATTTCCTATTCTCTCAGTAACTTCACCATTTACATATGCCCAGTCTATTATATTGCTGTTCGGTGAATTTATTTCCAAGTCGTACAGGGTGCAGATTTGGATCCAGACAAAGTAAATCTGACACACAAATCCAGAATAATTAGTTCCTTTCAGTTAGTGAGGAGGACTCTGTGGGCCTTGCCAATTCCACCATCAGTTCTCTTCCTCACCCTTTCCTCTTCTCAGAGGAACCCATTTGCCCACTGGCTCTAACCTCCCCAGGCAGCCTGCAGCAATGACAGCTTCATGACAAACACACACTGGAAGACATGAAAGAGCCGATTCTGATTCAAAGGAGATGACATCTCCAACTTACCTCCATACTAACTTCTCTCATTTAGAATCACAGAATGGGTTGGGTTGGAAGGGACCTTTGAAGATTACCCAGTCCAACCCCCCTGCCATGGAGGGACATCTTCCACTAGACCAGGCTGCTCAAAGCCCCATCCAACCTGATCTTGAACACTTCCAATGGTGATTTCAGCATCAACATGAAGAACGCCTTGTCATGGAGTTGAAAACAGAAGTCTCCATCTTTCCTCTAGCAGAAATAGCTCTTTCTTTCTTCCATCACATCAGGCTACAGAGAATTCAAGTACTCTGTCCAGAAAGCTTTAACACCCTGTAGCTCTCATGCCTGGTCATGGAACTGGCTGATAGTCAGAGATTCACACACATTACAGGCTGAAAGTAAGTAAGAAAGAGATATTTACTTTCTACTTGAATTGATATTTTGCTTTATCTGTGACTAATATAATCTCTCACTTCTTTCATCACCTTACTCCCAGAAGCCAATACAACCCAGGGTAAGAGCCAACATATCCGAGGACTGACACTGATACTGCGTTGGAGCTGCTCTGGAGCCACCACAAAGCTGAGAGATGTTCTGAGCCTCCAGGATTACACGAGCAACAGCTAATAAATATCACATAACTATTTCTAAAATCTACCTATACTTGCTAGAAACTTGAGGAGTCTGAAGCTGAAAATAGTATCAATATTCTGCCAGAAAAACACGGAACATTTAAAGTCCCCCTGATGTTTCTACAGGACTAAGTTTTTGCAACCACCAATTTACTGGTGACACCCTAGAAAATCAGAAGAAATTGTAAAAGAGCAATAGGTCTAAGCATGTATTTTTTCCTGCCTGCTGTCTTAGAGGCTGCACAACTTACTCATATGGTTACTATTGTAATGACTTAGAGTGAATGATATTCAGAAGACACTCATCATATTATGAAATGGAAGAACCCAGAATAATCCTCTCTCTTCAAATAAAAGCAGTATCACACTGCCGTCTCATACATTTCCACCTTCCATTTTCATATTCTGAGAATACTCTGTACACCTTCACTGCAGTTATCCCTTCTTCCTTCTAAGTTTAAGTAAAGAGCAGTGACTTCTCTCCAGTTTTCATCTGGAGGCATTTATCTTACAATCAATCCTCCTGTATAAAATTCAGTTTGTATTGGCACAATGGCTTCACATAAAAACATCATAATTTTAGCAGAACTCTTATGCTGCAAATCCTTGTTCCCATCTTGACTGACTTTGCAGTAATCCACGTAGTTTATTTGGTTACACAAAGAACCACAGTTCATTTGACATAATTATCTTCCTTTCCTGTTAGTATCTATGTTTGGCACCCTAAACCACCATACTCACTTTTTTTGATGCACGTTCACGAGCCTCAATGAATGACTCTGTATACCTGCTGTTCTGCTTTCAGCCATACAAAACTCTACCTTCTGCTTTTATAATCTGCAGACTTTAAAACAAGCAAGCAAACAAACAAAAAAATCACCCCTCCCTAAGACTCACGTACTTCCCTTTCTCAGTCTTCCTTCTGCAAACACCAACCAAGAAACCTTTTTTCTGATTTACTGACCTCCCCCTTCAGCTTAACACTTCTGTACACGAGTTGCCAACAGCAGGAGTCTCCATGGGATTCTGCATCACTGCATTTTCTACATATGCACTTTCTCTCTTTCCATAGGTCTCCCAATTCCCTCCTCCCGTTCATTAATCCTTCTGCCATCTCAGCCTCTGCCACTATAATCCACAGCTGTTGCAGGTAGCAAGTCAAAAGCAAGCTGCCTTCATCTGCTAGAGCCAACCACTGAAAAACAATACAGCTGAATCCTTCCTTAGCACCCGCATCAGAGACAAACACCCTTGTAACCTTCATGATGTTAACCATTAATTACAGAAGCACTAAACAAAGCCTTTCTCCTCAGTTAAACTGACCTGATGAGAAAAGCAGCATCACTTGGCCCATGCACAGAGGGCTTTTGTGGTCTCCTATTTGCTCTTAACATTGAGTCCACAAGACAGATAGCCCATAGATACAGCTGTCTTACCTGTGACACGCTGACCTACAGGTTTCCGTGGTCCTTGCTTGCCTACACTACCAACGCCTCTGGACATTTAGGACCTGATCCCTACAAGCACCTGTGCAGCCGCCTGCCTGCACCCCACCTCCTACTTCCAGTGTAAAATCCTACTGCAGCCCCAGATGTAGGAGGACCTAGATTCATCCTGCCTTAATTAATGTAGCCACATAAGGCTACCTTAGGCCACTCACCATAAATGCCATTCACCATAAACACCTTTATAATCACCAAGCAAGGCACAATTTGTAAGGACTAATAATATTTTGCATAAAACGTTCAATACATTTTGGGGGAAAAAATCCAACAGTTTGAGATACACGAAGTCTTATCCAGGTCTAAAACAGAAGCACAGGCTTGCATGCTCATGTTCTTTCCAAGTACATAATTTTTTCATCATAATACATCCTACCTCCTTAAAAACTGTGCCTTGCCATCTCACAGCCATGAAACAACTAGCACTACAGCCAGCAAACAAACCCACGTGGGATGGACTTTTCCCCAGGGAAATCCAAGATCTCATCTCTGTTCTGGAGGCATTCCTCCGGATTAAAAACACTGGGGATGTAAGGCTGTCACACTCCTAAGTTTGGGAACGGCTAGAGATGCTCTCGTGCTAGCAGCACTGGTCCGCTCCTGCACAGCCATAGCTGTTTGCGGGGATGAACTGGGAAAATAACCCAAGTTAAGAATAAATCAGCAAAACCCAAATTCAGGCAGTTTCTTGACCCAATCCAGTCCACTGACAGTGGAAGCGATACAAGTAACGGAGGCACCACAGGAGATGAGTGGCAACAGGGACCGCATAAGCCAGCACTGACACTAGGAGAAGCACAAATAGAATCGCAGCCGGCAGCACCTCAGTTAGATTGACTGAACCAAGACCTGTTCCTCGCTAATGGGCGCACAAAAGCAATCTCTATCCACTCTGTATACAACTCAGCACTCATAACATGTACGCAACACTCTGCTGTATGCTTTTTCTCCCATATGGATGCTGCTTTCCACCCCGCCAGCATGAATCTAACACCATGCTCCAGGAATAAAGGAGCTTTCGTTTTGAAAACCTTAACAAGCCCAGCAAGACCAAATTATGATCTGCAGCCTTTAAAAATAAGTGTATATAAAAATTCCTATACAATAAAAATAAGTTAAGTGTCATTTACTTAGGCTTATCATACAATCTCTTGCATAAACATAACAAAGAGCATTCAAACCACCGTCCATGGAGTTTAGAAACATTTACAAGACATGAATGATGATTGACAGTGTCTAATTCCACCAAGAAGAAAACATTCCAGGTTGCAGTCCATCAGTTGTGAGTAAGGCACTAATGACCTGATTTTTAGGGGCATTAATTTGTTAACTCCAGAGGGAGTTGGGCTGCTTAACACAGGTGAAACTGGAGCCAGGGATCTCAGTTCAGCGCTCCTTACCCAGCAAAACTCTCACAGATTCTCTCCAGTCCTCCAGCATCCAGAATTAGCTATTACACCAAGAAACACAGAAACCCAGAATTATTATAAATATCATTTTATGGACATGCAGTAACTTTCAGTACGGCCTAATCTCTTCAGAGATATTAATTTAAAAGCCTGAACCAACAGTTTAGGATTTCCTCTAAGCTGCAGCTTTCTCAAATCAATATTTGTAAATCATGTTTCACGTTTCCAAGGAAACCAAGTGGGTAATACCTCTTGCAAACAGCCTCCTTCAGTATACCTTTCAAGGCTACAGGGCCCATAGAAGTTATTCTCGGTCTGACAAAGGAAAGAAGTTACACTTTTCCTTACATCTTCTGAAAAAAATCAGCTGAAGCAACATACGTAGCAAGCATCTACAGAAACCCCCTGTGGACTTCGCCATGTGAAGCACACGTATAACAACCCTCGTATTCAAGCTTTTCTACATATTTTCCCAATGGTAGATCTAAAAGTGTCCACAGTAAACAGCATTACATTCTTTTTACACATGCACTTCAGAAATTACTTCCAAATTATCAGCCAGTACACCACCTATGGAGGTCTGAACATATGTCACCAACCTCTCTAAAAATGTATTGTGCATCTCATGGTAAAGTTCAGATGTTAATGAAGATAGACAACAAATCTAGGGTTAGAGTAGTATGTTACAATAGAATGCTGCCTACTTGATTTTTTTCCTATTATTTTTCTGATTTGACAGACATTTAAATCAATTTAAGGCATGACTAGCTTACTGCATCCTGCAGACATAAAATAAATGGTGAGGAGCACAAAATATACTCAAAGTAATTTTCTTGATGAGATCTTTGGAAAAAGCAAGATTATCAGTGAAGCAGCAAAGACATAGTATCTCTATCTGAAGAAAGACAAGGAAAAAAGTAAAGGCTGACATTAAGTAGAAATAACAAATCTATGAATTCCACTTTGATTAATGTGAAGACTTAAAACTTTAAAACAAAACACCTGCAACAGTATTTTTGTGCTCTTGCACACTGAATACAGATCAAAGCAACCAAGAAACCCATTTTCCTGTCTGTTAGAAGTTCTGTAAGACTTCTGTTTCCAAAAAGCTGGGTAATGTGCTTTTAAATGACATACATAAAGAGCATTATGTGTCCAAACATCCTTGCTGAAAACCAAAGACTCTGAAGTTTCACAAGAATCCAGACTAGAAAAATACACATCGCACTTTCATATCTGCTCACATCTACCTACAAGACATTCTCGACAACTGTTTAATACACAAAACACATATCCAGAGTTCCTCAGGGTGTTGCATTTTGTTCCCTTAGAAAGCTCAACACTGGATAAGACATGGATGCTTTTTGGTGGCTCAGGGTAACAACAGAAACATCAGCCCTTTGAGAAAGCACCTCAACCTACTCCTGACGTAACAGGCATCGAGCCGAATCCACGGACTTTGGCTGTAATAAAATTTACTGCATCCAGCATGAATCTGCAACCCACAAAGGTCCACGTTCAAGAACAACACATGAAATAAACCTGCAGCTTCTCAACAAGCCTAGAAGGAGCAGCCAGGAGACTCTTTGGACATTACAAGAGAGGATTGTTCAAACAACAAAAATGAATCCACTACAACAGAACCACTTTACACAATGTACCAGGCATCACGTTAGCTACGTAAACTTCTGTGGCAAGCAGTGAAAACCAATTTCTGTCTTACAAAACGTCTCAGAGTTGTCTGCAGTATAAGAAATGTCATTCCAGAGCTGATGATTGAGATATTAGTAATGGACAAGATCTTCAGTGGCTAATAACTAGTGCTGCAATAAGAGAAATCCACGTTCCATGGAAAGTATATTCAGCAGCAAATAGTTTTCAGAACATCTTAAGTCACCACTGAGCAACAACGGGCTTTCTTTTTGCCACCATTTACTAATGAAACACACACACGTTTACTTTTCTTGGACCATTTGTGTCCTCCCCCCACCCCTTAATTTAGTAGTTCCTCTCCCCTGCCACCTGCCTTCACCCCAGAGAAGGGCAACTCACATGGAGTCCCAACAGCACAACTGGGAAACAGATGGGAAAGAGCAGAAATACTCTCCCAAGATCCTGGAGCCAGAACAAACACGAGTACACGTACCAAACGCAGCCCTTGCCCAGAGTGCAAGGAGAGGAAAAGGCCCAAGGGACCCTCCTGCTAGACTGCAAGTGAAGTCATGGTCACCTCGAACCTCAGATGTCCCAGTTACAGAAGAGCAGGACACAAAAAGCACCTGACAGCCTGACCTAAACAGAAGAAATGGAGTCGCTTTCCACATGAGGTACTTGTGAGGTACCACAAGTTTTCCCAAAGGTAACGCAAGACATCAGCACCGAGCCGCCACGTGTAGCTCCAGCTGTCTACGGCACCCACCCAGAAACCAAGGGGTTACTGCTGCACCACAGTGTTTTCAGGAACCACTGCAATAAATCTTCAGCAGAAATTCAGAGCTCCAGGGACCTATAACATGCTACGTCATCTATAACGTGAAAATATAAATTAAGGGATGGCTGTTTTTTACATTTAGAATTGTGTGCAATGGAAACTAATTTTGCATTTAAAAAAAAAAAAACAACTTGAAAGTAAAAAAAAAGATAAAAAGGCTAATAGACATTGCGTGAAGAAAACAAGAGCAACATTACTGGTGAAGAACAACAAACAACATCTAAAAATTCCACTTTAGTAAAAAAAGAAATCAGTATTAGCCTTTGCAGAGAAAGGATTTTAAGCTAATGACTGCAAATGCTTTAGGCTCACATTTCTTCTCTGCCGTGCGAAGAGCCGCACTCAGAAGACAAAGTTCAAAAGCTCCGTGGAGAGCTGTTCACGAGCCTCACGCACCACTGCTGGACTGTAAGGGGCTATTTCTTAATAAACTGGTGGTTCATAAAGAACATAAAAATCACGAACAGTAGTAAGCCCAATGGAGGAAAGCACAAGCCTACTTCAAGCACCCCACTGGAAGCCGAAACCAAGACACTGCAGTGCGCACTGGAGAAGAGCCTGTCAGGAAGAGGAACTGGAGCAAACGCTGGGACTGTAACAAGTGACCGGGGGTCGACTGGATTTTAGAAGGGTGATGTTTCCCCAAAGACCAGTTAGTTTTGCAGCAGTGGTGTATGAGAGGTGCACAAAACTAGCTTTACAATGTATTTCACTTTCCTTTCTTAAAACACAGATAAGTAAACACCCATTTGGACTTCTCTCAAGAGCATAAGGAGATATTCTTTTGGCAGAGAGTCTCAACCATACCTGGATGTATTTCCAGCGCTCTTTACCTGGTTCACTTTCCTCTCGGGCAGCTTGAAGCATTAATAAAACCTTTCCTCTGACCGCCACGTTTCAGTTTTCTGACTTGCTACACAGGGCTACACCGCACAATGGTCCTTGTTCCCAACCCTGATCCTTCTCACAGGATCTGCACTCGTTGCGTCAACTTGCAAAAAGAAGGTGACACAGCCAACAAACTTCCTTTTCCCTCTTTGAGAAGGAGGAAGGGAATTACGTTTCCAATTGTACTATTTTTTGATAACTCTGCATCCTACATCATTTTGCCTGGCTCCATGAGAAATACAAGTAGAAATGGAGTTATCACACTGAACAATGAAAAAGCTTACCAAAAAAAAAAAAATCTTGCTTTGGCCTTCAGTTGCTATTTCAAGAAGTTAGGGAGAAGGCAGAGAAAAAAAAGGAAAAAGGCCCATCTTTAGTTTGGTTTCCTTATAAAATAAGGTTATCTATGATCACAGTTTTAAAGTCAGAATATGTAGAAATTAAGCTTTATTTACATAATTTTATCTCCTTGAGAAAACTGAGGAAGTAGAGCAGTACATACGTGAGCATGGAAGAAAGTCTCCAAAAAGGATGAAATAATTACAGGGAAGAGCTCCAGTTTGTTCAAGTACCAGTAGGACTTCAATAAGATCACTGTGAAAGAGCACGACCTCCCCAAGTTGAGCAGAGCTCAGCAAAATCAGCTGGTATTCTTACTCACTCTTAAAACTGGTACGATTAACGAACAGCAGTTATGGGGGGAAAAAAATGGAGTCTCCAAATAACAGCATTATTAAATTTGAAATGATCCTGGAAAAACATAGGAAGAAAAACCAGAGTGAGCAAGAGACAGAAAGGTCTGAAAAGTGCAGCACAAGGTAAGCACACCAAACACTGAGCCTGGGCGATTCTGCTCAGCTGGTACCTCTAGCCAAGGAGCATCCTCTTTCATACTTTAGATATAATACACTTAACAGACATGTCTGAAAAGGCACCTGAGAAATAGGGTGTCAGTGCCACCAGCTGAGAGTAAGTGAAATATTTGAAGAGGTTATTTTCATAGGCAGCTTCACAAAATGAGAATAGATGGCTACTCCTACCTTTTGACAATGTTTAATCATCCTAGAAGAAGCAGGCTAACCAACAGTGCTCCAAAACCTGTCTGGTAAAGAAATGGCTTTTTTCTGTAACATTATTATACGTTCTAATGAAAAATTCTGACTCTTATTTAAATTATTCAACAAAATTACATTTGAAATTATGAAACCGATTTACATTCCTTCTTTCATCAATGCTCAAGCAGTACTCATCTGCTGTTGAAATTTCAAAGAAACTACTAACCTGATAAAAATCACAGATTAAACAAAACTGAAACGTAAACCAATCAATAAGCAGGTGCATAAGAGTATCTTCTTTCTCACAGCTTATTTAACCACCACAGACCAATAACTAGCTCATTCAGAAGTTGAAAAATCTACCGGGAGCAAAAGAAATAGGCAAATGCGTTTTCCTCTTCAAACAATATGCTGAAGGGTGATACCTAATAGTTCTAAAACTCTCAAGGATATTTTAAACAGAAACTATGAGTTTCTCTCAATAACCAAGCATCATTTTTCCTTTATTTAATATAAAAATTAGTTTTAAACACAAATACTTTTTAATAAGATATTTAAAATACCCTGGCACATTAAAAATAAATCAAAGTATTTATAAAAATAATTTCAATGATGTTTTCTACAGCTTATACGAGTTCCAATTTCTATCTAAGTATAGGTGACAAAGTCGACAGTAAAATTAAACCACCTAGTAAATAAGACATCATCAGTTGTATTGTAATATTAAACATGCAAAAATTAAAACTCAGTGAATGAACATTGACTCCACAAACTTTTTAAATACATAGGTACGCATACAATGCATTCTCTCAGCTAAAAATTGGAGTATACTCTGTATAAAGACTATTTCGTCTCCTGGTATCGGCACGCTAAACGTCACTTAGCCGACGGACATCACTGGGAACAGAAAATGAGTAAGAACTACAGAAACCAAACAAGATTTAAACTGATTGTTTAAATCAAGTTTTCCTGCCCACTACTTTCAAGTCAAAATGATTTAAATCAATTCACCCTCTTCAACAGCCGCAAATTAAAACACCGTTCAATATGCAAACCCTGAAAATGAAGACTGAGAAGGAACTGACAGGAGACTGGCTGACCACTCACTTCAGAGACAGAGGTATAACAAGGTTAAGTGGCTGGAAGCCAAATATATGCATAAGTTCAGGGTACAAATAATGCATGGAGATTAGAGTAATTATAACCACTGGAACAGCTTATCAAAGACAACAGTTGATTCCCCATCGCATGAAGTTTTTTTACGTTACAACCGTGTATTAACAAAATGTTCCAACTCCAAGAGACCACACATGCTTCTTGCAGGTCAAGGTGATACTCTACTGATGGCATTATTTAAATTGAATTAGATGATCATAACGGTCTTTTCCAATCATAGAATCAATGAATCTACAATTTCATCCCATGTTGAGATCCCGTATTTCTTGCCACTTCACTAAGTCCTGCTCCCAGTGAGTATAACTTCATTTGACTTTACAGTACATTCCTTCTGCTATCTGCTTAAATGCCAACATGTCTGTCACCAACTAAAGACTTTGAACAGAACCAGCCATCACCTGAAATCATCCTTCAGGATGATCCTGAACTCAAAATGCAGCTTCACTCTTTAATTAAGACCTCAAATACACACTTTTCAAAGTCTTTTCAGCAACTCATTACAGGCTTAAAATGTGTTTTACACGCTGCTCTATGGGGGGGTACCTAACATGTTCTTTAGCCTATGACACAGAGAATTAAGCCCCCATCTCAACATGGGACTTCATGTTTCAGCAGAAGAGTGCCGTACAGGGAGCTAGGAAAGCCTACACCAGGCACCAAAAGCAAGGATGATAGTTTTAAAGCAAAGCAGCCTAGAAGTACTCCTAAACCCCGAACTAGGAGTTCAGTCTCAAGTTGGAAGCCTCCTACAAAACACAGAGCACTAGATGGCTCTCCAAAAACAGGGTTCATATTAAAAACAAATTGAATTCGGTAGTTACAGCTAAATTCAAACTTGTTCATCCAGGCAGAAATCCTTAAACGTCTTTCCAACTCACACACTGGTCAAACGTGGCTTTGCTTCTTCCTCGGCATTTGCAGTGCTGTCAAGACGCTTTTAGGACACAATTCCCATACTTGACACGGTTGCCAATCCTCAAGCTTCATAAAAGCTGCAGTCTAATCGTTCCAACTTTTAAACTGAAAACACTGTAATGTCTGACGAACGCTGACTGGAATTACTGTTTTAGATCATATCAAATGATTGCCATAGCATGTGTCTCATTTCTGCTCCCTCCTATAAAAATTACTTTTACAGATTCTTTGATATAGATAAAATTTTTCGGGTTTGCTGAATTAGTTTTAGCGTTGTATAACAGAATGAGAACATTTCCACTGACTATTTTCATATTTCTAATATTTAACCGATACGAAAAGACGACTTTTCGTGCTACTCTCACATTTCTATTTATTATATCACAGTAATATCCACGGAGACAGCCTGGACACGGGACTGACCCTGGCTTGCTCTGGGTCTGCTGAAAGATGCTCTTGCACCCACAGCCAAACACAGGGGAGCATCCTCACCCCACCTGCCCCGCTCTTGCCCAGGCAGAAGCCACCACGGAAAGCCACGCTCTTGGGAAGGCAGCCCTGCTCAGAGGATTTGCGACTTAGGCGCTGAACAACTGAGAAAATATCCCTTTCGTGGAGCAAGTAGCAATTTTAAGCATATGTGTGTATATATATGCTATAAATAGGATTAAGGGCCACTGGCTTCTTTGGTCGGATGGGTGGAAAGCACAACAGTACAAGTAGAAAAGTTTTTAAGAAAAAGCATAGGGTGAGGCGGGGGGGAAAGAGCAGTTAAAGTTGCTACACCTTTCATAGAATGAAGGTGGCTTTAAAATAATCCAGGATCCAGAAAATCTGGCTGGGAATAAAAATCAAAGCAGCCTTTTAATGACAAGACATTGTTCGACTCAGGCGGAAGGGTTGTCAGAAAAGAGGGGCAGGCCAGCGCTGTAGGCAAGAAGCAGAAGACAGTGCCGCAGCTAAACACACAGTGACGGGAACTGGTGGATGGGAACGCGATACATCGACTGCAGTCAGAATCCATCACAAGAAGAAACTTTCTCCTTTTAGTTTTAATTCCTCTTTTTTTTTTTTTCTTCCCCCCCCCTCTTTTTTTCCCTTCTTTCCCCCTGCCTTTCCTCTCCCCTTCCCCCCTTTTTCTTTTTTTGAGGAGAGCGGAAATGTCTTTCATGTGTCAATGAAAGACACACATAGGTAGAACTTCAATAATATTTGGGAGGGATCTGAAAGCCCAAGTATTTTTCATTTTTGCTGATGGACTTCAGGCTATGCCCCCAAGAGGACTTGGGTACCAAACCGCGCAGCTCCCGATGCTGTCCCCATAGGAGGAAGCCACAGCCTGGCTAGGGGTGCCTGCTCTCACAACGCACACGGTAAGTTAAACACCAAATAACGAAAGCCAAGAGAAGAGCCCGTGGAAACTGCTGTTCCTTCTTCACCACCATCAAATCCTGCAGGCCCAGGAGTGCTTCTCCAAGGATTTAAGCAGAGCAGGTCTCCTCTCACCTACCTTTAAACAAATACAGCGCACGCATCCAAGTGTGAGCTAAACATCTGAGAATTCCTCTAATGTCGGCCAAATAAGAGGTTTTCTGAGGGTCTTTTCACTAGGAAAATGATTCTGGTGTCGTGATTTTACTACATACCTCTGAGGCGAGGATGAGCTAGGCTCCTCTTTTTAGGAAAGGACTGTATTTTATTCAAGCTATCTGCCAGAACTGACTTAGGCAAGTGTCTGTGATTGCTATGCATAGACTCAAGCCTCCCATTCTTGCCTAGTCCACATGTTTCTTTAGCATCGCAATGAAAAAGAAATAATGTCTTTCTAAACCCAGCCACACATGAAACCTAAAGGAGAGCACATCTCCAGCAAGCACAAAATAAATCCATTTTGGATACTGGCTGGGATGCAAAGAAGAAAAAGTGTACTAGATCTCATGATATTTTTCAGTTTGTGCTATGTTTATACTTAATTTTTGATGCGACTACTGTAAACTTTATCCCAATACAGTCACAACCAAAAATTACAAATCTATCACCTTCTCAAAGTACAAGGCCCAGAATTATTGATATATACTCTTCAGACAAATGTCAAAGACATTTTAGCAAAACGTTGATTTAGCTGAATATAGATCTGGAAGGTAAAACTGAAAATGGCAGTGCTTTCCAAAATAGCAGCCTCCAAATCTGCCTGCTAACTAGACCGAGTTTGCATGCTCTCCCTTTCAAAAGGGGAAAAATAACTCACTTCGCTCATTTTTTCCTTTCGAAATTCTGTAGGGCACTGTCTATACAAAAGATTTCCTTGGTTAGATGGAACCAGTGAAAAATTAAGTTGCCTTCTAACTGTTACTGATTTACAGAAATCGGAACGGAATATTTCTCCCCACCTTTGTTTTTTTGGGGTTTTTGGGGGTTTTTTTGTTTTGGTTTTGTTTTGTTTGTTGGGCTTTTTTGTTTTGTTTTTTTTTTTAAGAGAAATCTTTTCATTTCCCACTTAACCCAAATTTTCTTGCAACTGAAAGATTCTCTGAAAAAGGAACTGGAAAAGTTCCAACTACTGTCCAACACTTAAAAAGATTTTAAAGTGTCATCAATCACAGCTTTTTACACGCTATTCTAGAGCACTTCCAATCCATACTTGAAGACTAACTCAAAACTGGTTTATGCCAGTATTGCACGCTCAAAATAAAGACAAAAAAAAAACTTCTATATTATTCTGATTTTAAGTCAAGTCCTGCTGAGATTCATGTCAGATGTTACTACATAATACTCACAGCCATTATCTTTCTTTCTTTCCGAGGAAGAACTGGCAACTGATACCATTAATCCTGAGTATCTCAGTGGCTACCTCGGATGACGTGTTATCACGTTACGTAACACACATGATGTTACTAAACATCACACATGTTTAATATCTTTATCCATGATCTGGATGAGGGGATCAAGTGCCACCTCAGTAAGTTTGCAGACGACACCAAGTTGGGCTCGAGGGTACGAAGGCTCTGCAGAGGGACCCGGACAGGCTGGATCAATGGGTCAAGGCCAACTGTAGGAGGTTCAACAAGGCCAAGTGCTGGGTCCTGCATTTCGGCCACAACAACCCCATGCAGCGCTACAGGCTTGGGGAAGAGTGGCTGGAAAGCTGCCCAGAGGAAAAGGACCTGGGGGTGCTGGTCGACAGCC
>NW_009233926.1:324-4767 GCF_000690835.1 Fulmarus glacialis | reverse complement strand
CTTGGAACAGGCTGCCCAGGGAAGTGGTTGAGTCACCATCCCTGGAGGTATTTAAAAGATGTGTAGATGTGGCGCTTAGAGACATAGTTTAGCGGTGGACTTGGCAGTGCTAGGTTAACGGTTGGACACGATGATCTTAAAGGTCTTTTCCAACCTAAACAATTCTATCATTCTATCTTCTACAAAAGGTGTCCTCAATTTTTAGCAGACCATCTGAAAACGCTGGTCCCACGGGAAAAAAGGAGTAACATCCTTGGTAAATGACAACAGTCACAGTTATTCTTTGAAATTCATGTTACAAATTTCTAATATTGCATTATCCTATTTAACAAACTTCAATCACTTCAGCTGAAATTTTCAGTGACTGCTTCTGCAAAGTTTGATTTGAAAGTTTTTGAGAACACACCAGTCACTTCTAACAATTTTGGTAGTGGAAAAAAAGCTAAAAAATAATTCAGAGTATTTTGTTTGGAAAGATTCTCCCTCAGGCATCCACAGAAAAAGACAGAAACTGCTGGGGTTAGATAGTTGCCTCTACCCATGTCAATGCCAGTCTGTCAAGACTTGAACAAAATATCTGAGAATTACAGTTCATCCATGCTCAGGAAGGTTTCCAGAGCTCGCTGGTAGCACCTCCAACTCCGCTAATGGACCTGAACTTATTTCCAGCCGGCTGGAGCACATCACCTGCACCGACCGGGCCAGCCAGCATCACTGTGCTTCCCGCATTGCCATCAGGGACCTGTAAGGCTCCAGAAACAAAATGCAACTCCACCACCAGCAAAGCCCTACTCGGCCAAGGCAGAGAAAAAGAAACTATTTAGGTAGTCAGCAGGAGGATCCTGCATGCATAACCTTGTGCTCTTTGCAGCTCTGACCACTGGACAACACGCCACACTAATTAGGAATTAGGGTCACTGCTTACCACCTTACAGAGAGGGTAACGAAGTGGTTGTCCTAGGTGACATCTCACAAAACCAAGACCAGAACTCAGGTCTCCCGACACAATACATCATCTGATTAATTATTCCCTTTGCGGCGCTGATGTCCAAGGTCATGTATTTGATTGTTCTATGTTTCTCTAAACGACGAGAACACACTCGCCCCACAGCCAGGAACAAAGCTCGGGATTTTTGAGTCCCATCATTACTCTGCTATGTAGTAAATACTGTGCCAGCCATTAGCAAAGAGCGTGCTTCATTCCCATCCTGGAGACTGGTTCACGGAGAGGACAAAAGCTTGCTACTGCTAACCAGACATTCCTTAACTCAAGTGGTGCTGGTCTGCACTGCAACTCCAAAGCCTGGCAACGCCAGCACTACCAGCGACCCACAAAAGGATAAATACCATTGCACATGAGGGCATTTGTTTCAAGGGGGGGAAAAAAGAAAAAAAAAAAAAAAAAAAAAATCTATGAACAAATAAACAAATGAGGAGATTAAAAAAAAATACAGCCATTGCTAGGACTGCATTCAGAGGGTAGGAACGCCAGTGTGCAACGGTCTTGGCAAACTTTATTGAGTATCGCTGAGCATATACTTTTAATAGTCTTTAATCATGGGATCTCCCTGAAACACACAATTTTAGTCCTAATATACCTTAGCTTTCGCATGCTTGTGATTTTACTGAACTTTAAAAAAATTAGGGTAGGAACGCCAGTGTGCAACGGTCTTGGCAAACTTTATTATAGAGTATCGCTGAGCATATACTTTTAATAGTCTTTAATCATGGGATCTCCCTGAAACACACAATTTTAGTCCTAATATACCTTAGCTTTCGCATGCTTGTGATTTTACTGAACTTTAAAAAAATTTTTAAAAAATGAATTAAAAAAAAAAAAAAGGAATAATCAGCAAGCCAACACCTAGACAAGTCCTACCCTTGTACCTGCAGCTGAAGAGGCTCCTCTGACACAGGAGCTGATATGTACAGATGTGGAGTGCATGAAGAAACATAGTCCGTATGAAGCATACAGACCCCAAATATATTTCACATGACTTCATATATTCACTCCTAAGTTTTACCGTATATTTCAGTTGAGAAACACTGGGATGGCTCATGCCACCATCCCTTCCCAAAAATGCAGGAAATGACAGAAATAGCTACAGGACCAAGGCACACCATAATTTAAAGTTGTCTTCTCCAAATCAAAATACATCATTCTGCAGTAGACATAAATGCAAAAAATATTTGTATATTATAATTTGATTTTGGTTTAGACCAAAGTCTAGATCATGCTCTCTGATTAATACCACGAGATCTTACACTGAATTCAAGAAAGGAAAGTCCACACAAGCTCAGTGTTACATACATTGTAGATATACTGACTTTCTGGCAAAGCCATGTTTGTTTTTCCTCTTCCTTCTGTCTCTCTTTCAAGAATTCTCTGCTGCCAAAAGGTAGCTAAAACAAATTAAAGAATACTCTACCATTTTTATATTATAGTTATTGCTTGGGAGCAAACATGAGAGCACAGACTCAGAATTAACTTCAAGCCTACCAGTCACACCAAACTTTGCAGAAGTATATGAAAGTTCACAGATTTTAGGGCACCAAGTCTAACCAGATCTTCTGCACAGAAAAGAGCTTCCAAATGCAAACACAGCACCATTAGCACCACTTTTTTATATATATATATATATATACACCAAAAGAGACTGCACAACTATCCTCACACTGATACAATTTTACCCAGTTTTGCAACAGTGCCACGCACATGTATTAGGTCTAGTCAACTCTCCAGTCAAGTTTGTCAACATAGCTCTATGCCTAGCTATAAACTAAAATGATCTTTTTGACACTGAATCCTCAAATATAACTCTTGTTACTCTTTTTTTTTTTTTTTTTTGCATTTAGTACCAACTTCAAAAAAGAGAAAAATCATTCAGTTGAAGCAAGAGGGCTTCTAAAGTTCAGTTGTTGAACACAGGGTAAGGTTACACCGAGCTTTTTCCACTGAAGAACAATGTTGAAAGTGTCCTTAGTACTACAGCGCAAAAGCATTTATCTTTTCTACCAGAAGCATGCATCGAATTTAAAAAAATTAATTTCTTTTTCACTGCATAGGAAGCGTAGTCATTTCATGCTTTCACATTTTCACTTCCAAGATTCAAAATTTGTCTTACAAATACAGCACAGCACACCTTGCACAAAAGGAAAGGAAAAGCCACAACCTCAACACTTCTTTACATCTCACTTTGAAACAGCATGCTCATTATATGTTTTCCTCTTAGCTGGGGAAAGTGAGCATGCTTGTGTTTGCAGCTCCTCCTCTTTCAAAGACACACAGCTGCAGCTGTAGTAAACAACCACTAGTCAGGAGCTGAGAAGGTCAAAGTCTTGGTGCTGCATCCATTTCAGCTTTTCTAAAAATGAAATTTCCATTTCAAGAAACTAATTTTTTGTTTCATTTTGTAGTTACGTCAAGGAAAGGCAAACCACAATCATCCTCCAACAAAATAAATCAAGATACAATACTTCAAAAGCCACAATCAAAACACTTCAATAAAAATAACTATTTCCCCAGCTTTAATATACAAACACCTCATTCAGAGTCTCCTATTTTACTTGATTCGAACAAAGACTTGTTCAAAACCAACCTTCTACTGATGAGACCTGTTACACAATGCAAGTGACACTTACTGAAGGAACAAGCAAGGAGGTTGGCCATCCTGAAAATCCACGGAATTACACAGACCTTTTGCAACCCCGCAGTATAGCAGAGACCTCCCCAAACTCCCAGAGAGGCATTGCCCATTTTCCTCAAAAACATGGTCTGTATTTCTATTTAATTATGGCGGGTACCGTCACGCACCACCTTGGTCTGGGTGAAGAGGAAGACGGTCGCTACCACGGGGCTTTGCAGCCCAAGCCCTTCGCTGACCCCACTCCACCATCTCCTGGGGGAAGAAGAGCTGGTTCAGCCCTGCCGCATTTCAGCCTCCTCTCGTCTGAAGTAAAACTCTGCTCTGCACGTTCAGGTCTGGCTCATCCCAACAGAAACAGCTGGCAGAGGACTCCATGATTAGCCTGCCCTGGAATCTTAAAGTTTATTTTTAAAAGTTGTTACACACAGTCTTCTTGGGCTCTCAGGGGCCTTTCCAACAAAGGTTTTTCTACAAGAGAGCGCAGGAAGGCCTGGAAATATTACCACTAAGTATTGCTGGGGGAAAAAAATAATTTAAAATACCTTGTTTCCCATCCTCCCTTCTCTACACATCTGATACTGCCTTACTATCAGAAGCAGAAACCAAACAGTATCTCCCACGTCCTAAACTCCTTCCCAGCCCCTCCAGCACACATGCAGTCACTCATCAAATGCCCCAAGGCATATCTCCTCCTCAAAATGCCTCTTTTTCCCCACAGCTGGGGGACAGAAGAGAAAATACGATTTTTCGCAGCCCTCTTTACATGCTATTGACTAATCCATGGACGGGGGGGGGG
>NW_009233926.1:0-208 GCF_000690835.1 Fulmarus glacialis | reverse complement strand
CCCCCCACTGCCAGGAACCAGACAAAGGAAAAAAAAGGAGGGAAAAAAATTAATAAAAGGGGAAAAAAAAAAAAAAAAAAGAAGGAAAATACCACCACTGTTGTTCTGGATGCAGCAGGGGGGTGCTGGCCTGGGGAGGGGTGCGCATGGGTGCTGCTCCCCGGCCGCCAAGGGGGTGATGTCATCCCGCCAGGCTCCAGCCCAGGCA
>NW_009233925.1:0-5393 GCF_000690835.1 Fulmarus glacialis | reverse complement strand
TTCTATGATTCTATGATTCTGTGATTAGGGACCTTTCTGTCTTTTACTGCAGTAATTATCCTAAAAAAACCCAAAAAGCTCCAATTTGCTTCACAAATGGTTCTTAAGTAGTCCATAGATACTGTGAAAGTCTCTCCTCTGCTTAGTTTTAATTTTTCCTTTTGAAATATGGGCATCTAATAAGAGTTTAAATATGCAGGCTATCCCCCTGCATATGTACATAGTAGCCTGTGCAGATGTCTCATACACCTAGGTCCTATCAAAGGCATTGAATTTTTTTAGGCACCTGAATCACTTCTAAACTATGACAAATATAGTTATTTTAAAAGTCAAACCTTGCACTTTACTTAATTTTCTGCTGATATTAGGGGTACACTTAACATCAGCGGTACTGATCATCCTCCCTATTAGGAAACCTGGTTGAAATAGGTCAAAGGATACATGTTACCACATTTTCCTTGTAGTAATTGACTCCCCGTTATTTTTTCGCGAAGACACAAGGTACAGAACTGTACTCTCTTCTAGCTTTGCATCTCCTGCCCCCAGAAACAAAACGGTACATCCAGGCAGATTTCAGGCAAATAGCAGGATTCAAGAGTTTTCCTATAGATTCTACACTTTTGTCATCGTACTACATGTAATACAACATGATCACTGCTATATTACAACCGAACTTGTTCTGCACACTTTATTTTAGCCACAGCTTTCGTTCAGACCAGCAAATGCATTGTTTAAATCCACATAGTCCAGGAATCTTGCAAAATGACCAACAAAAAATTAGGTCTGTTGGAACTGAAAAAGAAAATTTCTGCCATGGTTCCTAGTATCTTTGGGATTTAGTCACTTCATTAAGCTCCTAACTAAAATGGGTCTCAAATTCACACAGTGATGATGAAACATCTGGAATAATTTCTGGCCAAACAAATTGATGGATGGTTTTAAAGATGAGTAGAGGGGCTTCTTTTTATTATCAAGATTCCTCAAGATGCATCAGGGCATAATTAATTAAAATCGTAATGCAAGCCATTAGGCAAGGTTTCTGCAACTTGAAAGTCAACATGAAGAACGCTTCTATCTCCATGGAAGGTAGATAAAGGAAGAATATTCTGCCCCAAATTAAGGTGCAGTTTTGATATCAGCACAGGCTTGCTTTCACTGGCATCATTCTGCCATGCCCTTAGCTTGCTCTCACTTCACCCAGCCTTTCTGCCAGGCTATTGCTCAAGGTTCCAAGACAGTCAGGAGTTAAACTCCTCTCATCACTGTCCTTAACCCAAGCCCCAAAAATACGTATCTCTGAATATCACTTCTGAGAAAAGAAGCATAACTGCGTTTCTTAAGGGCTGTATCCCAGTTCTTTAAAACAACTTTTCTTTGTAGTTCAGGGTTTAGTTCTCTCCTTTATACCAACTTCTGTGAAAAAGCTAATTAGCTTGAACGAAGGAGTCAGTCTGGCCTCTATTAGTCTTTCCTCTACTTCTCAACTGTACACAATTGTTAAATGGAAACACAACATTCATGAAAACATTCATAAACTACCTACTCTTTGGCAACAAATATGAGCTCTGCTGGCAATACCCAAACATTTCATATTAACTGCCCGCATCTTAGCTATCACATTGATGGTAACCAATTTAATACACACCAGTGTCATTGTTATCACAGCGAAAGTACCAGAAGCTACAGTTTTTGGACAGTACAGCATGACCTGATTTTCAGTGAGACACATTTCAAAGAAAACCCTGGGTGCTGCAGGAAACACTGTAGTTTATTATGCAATGCTCTTCTGCCAGAGGTTCTACTAAGCTAATATTCTCTGACGATGTTTAGGGAAATTACATTTTTTTAAAAATGTATTTTAGGAAGGTGTTTTTTTTTTTAAACTCTCCAAACACACATGACATCTTTCCCCCTTCCTTTCTTTTCTTTATTTTGATTAAACCAGAATGCACAATGAAAAAGATAATGTTAAAATAAAAATTGTTCAGACCCAGCATATTGGAATAGTTTTAGTATGTTTGGATACAGATAGGAGCTTGTAAGTGCGATATCTGATCCAAACCAAGACTTCTCCTTTTGTTAGGTTATAAAGTGTTCTTTGGAAAATTTGTTTTGATTTGTCTTTTTGGCCTGCTGGAAATACGCATAGTCACTACTAATATTCAGTGCTGCATGGAACAAAGTTGCTTTTCAAACGTAATTTTCTGTTATTGATTGACTTTTAGTTTCTATATAATCATTTGTATCTTTCCTGCAAGGAGTATTTAAAGAAAAGAGAGAGTTCTGCCCAATTCATTTCCAGAAAACTGGGCATAACACTTAAGATTTGCATTGTAATTACTTATGAAAAAGAAATGCAATTCATTTGGTTACTGTAACTCATTTGTCAGATATAATTGAAATGACCTCAGGTGGCAGGTTAAAATAGCACAGCTGATGCAAGTAAAAACCAAAACTTTTCATAAAATGAAATAAAATTTACTCATCTATTGCAAATAAGCAAGATATAATGATACTAATTCTTTCCTACTCAGGAGCTAAGAATAAGAGGAACAAAATAATGATAATTCTGAAATTATCTGGTCAGAATAGGTCAATTCTGAATATTCTGAAAATAATTTCAGAATAAATTAATCTATGGTGTAACTGCTAGAATTACACCAGTGATGAATCTGACCCCACTTCTTTACAAAATACTATGAAGAATGTTGTATATATATGATTGCTAATATACAAAGTATTCTTAAAACAAAATACACATTCTCTTCCCTGAAAAATTTACAATGCAACAGCACTGTAAACCATTACTTATGCCACTAACGCATATCTTTTAAATGAACATTAAAATCACCAGATCTACTTATATGAGAAGTATTTAATTGAATCATAGAATCATAGAATGGTTTGGGTTGGAAGGGACCTTTAAAGGTCACTTAGTCCAACCTCCCTGCTGTGGGCAGGGACATCTTCAATTCAGTCAGGCTGCTCAGAGCCCCGTCCAACCTGACCTTGGATGTTGCCAGGGATGGGGCATCTACCACGTCTCTGGGCAACCTGTGCCTGTGTTTCATCACCCTCGTTGTAAAAAATTTCTTCCCTATATCTAGTCTGAATCTACCCTCTTTTAGTTCAAAACCATTACCCCTTGTCTTATTGCTACAGGTCCTACTGAAAAGTCTGTCCCCATCTTTCTTACAAGCCCCCTTTAAGTACTGAAAAGCTACAAGAAGGTCTCCTCAGAGCCTTCTCTTCTCCAGGCTAAACAACCCCAGCTCTGTCACCCTTTCCTCATAGGAAAAGTGCTCCATCCCTTTGATCACTTTTGTGCCCTACTCTGGACCCGCTCCAGCAGGTCCATGTCTTTCTTGTACTGAGGACTGCAGAACTGGATGCAGTACTCCCGGTGGGGTCTCACCAGAGCGGAGTAGAGGGGCAGAATCACCTCCCTTGACCTGCTGGCCACGCTTCTTTTGATGCAGCCCAGGATACGGTTGGCTTTCTGGGTTGCGAGCGCACATTGTCTGGTTTTTCATCTACCAGCAGCCTTCTCCACAGGGCTGCTCTCAGTCCACCATCCCTCAGCCTGTATTGATACTGGGGGTTGCCCCAACCCAGGTGCAGGACCTTGCACTTGACCTTGTTGAACCTCATGAGGTTCACGTGGGCCCAATTCTCGAGCTTGTCCAGGTATCTCTGAATGGCATCCGTCTCTCAGGCATGTCAACCACACCACTCAGCTTGATGTCATCTGCATATTTGCTGAGGGTGCACTTGATCCCACTGTCTATGTCATTGATGAACATATTAAACAGTACTAGTCTCAATACAGACCCCTGAGGGACACCACTCGTCAATGATCTCCATCCGGACCTTGAGCCATTGACCACTACCCTCCAGATGAGACCATCCAGCCAATTCCTTATCCACCGAATAGTCCATCCATCAAATCCATCTCTCTCCAGTTTAGAGAGAAGGATGTTGTGGTTGACTGTGTCAAAGGCCTTACAGAAGTCCAGATAGATGACATCCATAGCTCTTCCCTTGTCCACTGATGTAGTCACTAGCCATTTTTATGGATGACCCGGTCTTAAGAGAATGAACATATGCTATAGTGCCTCTCTCAGATGGCTCTAGCTGAGGCCACCTGGAAAACTCAGAAAACACAACTCCCACAAGTATAAAACCTTCTGCTACCACATTAAAGCAGCCTGTGTTTTAAAGGCATATAAACATTTCTTATTGTCAGCTCCTTGGAGCAGTCACAATGGTCTGGGAATGATTTTCTTCCAGTTCATTTGAAAATATAATTCTGCATTTCATTGTTATTAGTAAAATACTTCCCATGGTATTAGAGCATCTTTGTGCTCAGCGCACTCTTTTACCTAAATATACAGGGGAAAATAACTCAATTTAAAAAATTACCAAATATTCTGCATAGGTGATATCCACTGTATTCCTGTTTATGACTAAAAAGCAATTCAGTCTAGCTGGTGAACTTACTGAATGGAGAGCAGCAGCCCAAGTTAACGTTAAGATTATGTACACTAAATGTTCTGAAATCCTAATAAAAGACTTCAAGTCCTTTGGAAAAACAACAGCACAGTCCAATGTAAAGTCACTCCAGTAAACCTCCACTGGCACTCAGGCCAAGTTCCATGGGCATGATCTTCAAATCAGCAACAGAGCAGTCAAAATGCTTCTTCTCACTGTTTCCTTTGTGAGCAAAATACTAGCTGTGACTGACGAGTGCCAAAACATGCTTTACATTACATCAGAAGCCAAAGTTTATTCCGCTGATGACTGGAGTACGAGAAGTCGCAAGTCTCCTTGATCTTTGCTAATGATTCTCTGAGCAGACTGCAGTCCAAACACTCCTTAATGGAACGCAGTGCCTGAAACACTCAAGACTGAAGTACATGTTGTTCCCCCATAGGTCCATCTATTAGATTGGTATCAGGCCCACTTAGGAAATGCCATGCCAGTTATATCTGAGTTTACGTGTCAACCAAGGATAAGTTTTATGGGGGCAGGTTGCAGAGGATATCAGTGCCATCTTTTGTCAAAATTTCTTTGCATTTGCAAAGGAAAGAATCACATTACTTTTAAAAAGGGGGGAATTCTAAGCTGAGACACAATGGATTGCTAAGAATATTCTCTCAACTGGCACATTAGTGCCTGGGAAAGAAATGCCAATGCAAATCTGGAGAACACTCAGAGAGTTTGAAAACTAAAAAGCATCAACTGTGCTATTTTAACCTGCCACCTGAGGTCATTTCAATTATATCTGACAAATGAGTTACGGTAACCAAATGAATTGCATTTCTTTTTCATAAGTAATGAAGTTATAAGACTGACTGGCAGGAAAGTAGAAGGCATTTGTACAGGAAGGACAC
>NW_009233924.1:386-611 GCF_000690835.1 Fulmarus glacialis | reverse complement strand
GTGGGGATGGTGGTGGTGGGTGGCATGGGCTGGGGGATGTGGGGGACATGGGATGGTGGTACTGGGTGGGATGGAGTGGGGGACATGGGGGACATGGGATGGAGGTGGTGGGGTTGGGGGTGCTGGGTCCCATGGGTCATGGCACCGTGGTTGCTGGGTGCCACGAGCCATGGGAGCCATGGGTGCTGGGTGTCTTGGGTCAAGGGATCCATGGGTGCCATGGGG
>NW_009233924.1:0-243 GCF_000690835.1 Fulmarus glacialis | reverse complement strand
ATGGTGCCATGGGTGCTGGGTGTCTTGGGTCATGGGGCCATGGGTGCCATGGGTCATGGGGACATGGGTGCTGGATGTCTTGGGTCATGGGGCCATGGGTGCCATGGGTCAGGGATCCATGGTTGCTGGGTGCCATGAGCCATGGGGCCATGGGTCAAGGGGCCATGGGTGCCAGGGGTCATGGGGCCATGGTTGCTGGATGCCGTGGGCCATGGGGTGTCTTGGGTCAAGGGGCCATGGGTG